>NW_026858064.1:422500-624056 GCF_026571515.1 Ruditapes philippinarum
CCTTGACCTTTGACCCCTTGACCCCAAAATCGATAGGGGCAATCTTTTTGCCAAGACCAATCCACCTACAAAGTTGGAGAGCCAAAGGCCAATGGATTGTCAAGTTATGGATAGGAAACCGTTTTTAACCGACAATGTCAATATGACCTTGACCTTTGACCCCTTGATCCCAAAATCAATAGGGATCATCTACTTGCCAAGACCAATGCACCTACGAAGTTTGTGGGCCAACAGCCCGTGGATTGTCAAGTTATTGATCGGAAACAATCCTAATACCAAGGCCTAAGCATTATTTAAAAATTGATCGGAAACGGTTGGGTCTAGGGATCAACAGACAGACAAATGCAAAGCAATATACTCCCACTTCTTTGAAAAGGGCCATAATAATGATATCTTTATTAAAGAAGGTAACACATGAAGATACGCCATCGTAAAACACAAATAACATATCTTAATTTTAAATGTTGCTTTCTAAGCAATAGATAACATACACACACAAAACAACATCATTTAACAATAACAACTGTTCCATTAGTCAATTGAGATTTAGTTCTATAACACACATAATTTGACTATTTTCACAAACTCTCTTTTTCGATTTGCAGCGCAAGATATTACAAAGTTTATATTACTTCTTTGAGATGTAACTCTTACATTTTGTAGGGGTCTCTTTCAATCATTCAAGCTTGCAATATTCGCACATATATTTGATACACAGAATTGTTTTTTGTTGTTTTTTTTTTGTTTTTTTTTTTTAACAAAATTTAACGTTGGTAGTAGTAGAAGTCGTCACCAGGGGCCGCCACAAACATATCATCCAGCTCAGATCTCACGTCTACAAACAGTGGTCTCTTGTGCGGGTCATACTCCCAGCATCTCTTCATAACGCCATACCAGCTGAAGAAATAATTAATTTAATCATATTATACAATATAAACTTTAAAGCTGCACGCTTCCATATGAGTCCCAAAAAAATTTTTTAGACAAAATAAAACTTGAGACAAATGTACTTAGATTTTTTTAGAAAAGTAAAAAAGAATCGAACTTGAAATACTGATATACGTGTTGTTATATGTGCGATAAATAAATGATTTTGCAATATTTATCACCATATTTCAGGGCTGTTTTTGACCTCTGTTTGGTCATTTGTAAAATGCAATGTATAAAGAGTGAGACAAAAAATAGTATTAAAGCACCACACTAAATACCGTATTCTGGTATATATCAGACCAGGAGCTTGTATTATTAAATGCTCAAATCTCGCATTTTCACCTGACAGAATGAACTTTAAAGCATATAATTCATTTCTTCAAACCGAATGATATACGATAATAAATGAAAAATGTAAGAATCAACGAAAAAAAACCCATATTTTTCTACTTTGTGATCATGATTTCTGCAAGCGTCTGTATAAAGGTACTGCTCCAACACTGTATTTAATCCATGTACAAACCACATTCACTTCACAATATTCTACTTTTAAACACATTTTACAAATTTCCATGTAAAATTAGCATAAATCTGGTGGTAGGCTGCTTTAACTTTATAACAACTATAAAAAAAAAAACTCTGAGGTCCAACAGACAAAAAACATTAAATTTCAATATTTACATAAATCAACTGGGGTACTTAATTAAAACAGAAAGATTTGCACACAAAAAATATACTTATTAATATATACTTAAGAAATATACACAGAAATTAATGGAAAATCATAATTTCGTGCTTTTCAAAGCCCGGTTTGAGTGAAAGGCATTGCAACACTTTCATTATGAAAAGAAAAATGTTTGTATAAACATTTGTTTTACATTATCCAATATTACACTATCTGTTTCTGTTTATATCTGAAACCATGTCCAGTGTTTTTATTTCTCTACTTTGGGAATGGTGCCGGTACCAGACTGATTGGGAAAAAATGCGTTATTTTGACTTAAATTGGGAATTTTTTATGCATTTTTTGTGTCGCCTCTACAGAGTAGTGGCGACATATAAGGATCATTTCTCCGTGGTCTGTCTGTCCGTCCGTCTGTCCGTCCGTCACAAAACTTGTCCAGACTACTCCTCATAAACTACTGGTGAAATTTTATTTAAACTTTACAGGAATGATCAGTACCGAGTCTAGTTGTGCTTATTGTCAGCATTTTCCGGTTCAATGATTTTTGTCAGAGTTATGGCCCTTTAATAATTTTTATTTTTAAAGTTTGTCCGGACTACTTCTCTTATACCACTAATGTAATTTCAATAAAAATATTTACAGGATTGATCTGTAGCTCAAGTCCTTGCGCATATTGCACGGGTTTTCCGGTTGAATGAGTTTTGGCCGAGTAATGGCCTTTTGATAACAAGAGCGATCAGTGATCACATGGGTCGCCTCACGATGGCCAATTTCATGTTGGAACAAGTATTGTGACAGACAGACAGACAGACGGACAGTGCACAACTTTACTTGGTACTGATCATTCGTGTAAAGTTTGGATAAAAGTGCACCAGTAATTTATGAGGAGTAGTCCGGACAAGCTTTTGTGTATCTGGCAACACACAGAAAAAACAAGGGCCATAACTCGGCCAAAAATCATTCAACCCGAAAACCCGTGCAATATGCGCAAGGACTTGAGCTACAGATCAATCCTGTAAAGTTTCATTGAAATTGCATAAGTGGTATAAGAGAAGTAGTCCGGACAAACTTTAAAAATATAAATTATTAAAGGGCCATAACTCTGACAAAAATCACTGAACCAAAAAATGCTGACACTGTGCACAACAAGACTTAGTACTGATCATTCCTGTAAAGTTTGGATGAAATTGCACCAGTAGTTTATGAGAAGTAGTCCGGACAAGCTTTTGTGTATCTGGCAACACACAGAAAAAAACACCTTTTTATCAAAGGGCCATAACTCAGCCAAAAATCATTCAACCGAAAAACACGTGCAATATGCGCAAGGACTTGAGCTACAGATCAATCCTGTAAAGTTTTATTGAAATTGCATTTGTGGTATAAGAGAAGTAGTCCGGACAAACTTTAAAAATAAAAATTATTAAAGGGCCATAACTCTGACAAAAATCATTGAACCGGAAAATGCTGACAATATGCACAACTAGACTTGGTACTAATCATTCCTGTAAAGTTTGGATGCAATTGCATCAGTAGTTTATGAATAGTAGTCCGGACAAGGTTTGTGACGGACGGACAGACGGACAGACGGACGTTCCCACTGGACAGTAATTATGTGGCTACTCTATTGTTCTCTCTATTGTTCTTTTTAACCACACAAAAGAAAAAAGCCACATAAAAGCATTACGGAATGAATGACATCAAAGAGAAAGAACAGTTACCTATTGTCCCTCTAGCCACATAATTACTCTCCTGTGAGTGCGGACGGACGGACGGACAGATAGACGACGGAGAAGTGATCCCTATATACTCCGTAGAGGCGACACAAAAAGGTGTTTTTTTCTGTATGTTGCCAGATACACAAAAGCTTGTTCGGACTACTCCTCATAAACTACTGGTGCAATTTTATCCAAACTTTACAGGAATGATCAGTACGAAGTCTAGTTGTGCACTGTCTGTCTGTCTGTCACAAAACTTGTCTCCACTACTCCTCATAAACTACTGGGGCAATTTCATCCTAACTTAACAGGAATTTATGTCGCCACTACTCCGATCACTTCTCCGTCTGTCACAAAACTTGTCCCAACATGAAATTTGCCATCATGAGGCGACACATGTGATCACTGATTGCTTATTAAAGATAGCTAACAGCTTCCACTGTCCAGATAGAATTATTGAGTGATGATTTATATGAATATGTTGAATTTTAATAATTTCAGAGAAATCTCTTGGCCATGTGGAAATTTTGAACAGCCATTTTGGGAATTTAAACATTGGAAATTGAGTATTTAAATGTCTATTTTCTATTTCTAAAACAGTACCGTTTTAGGGTAGTAGTTATATAAAGAAAAAAAACACTGGATTATTGTCGTAGAACTATTTTCATTCCGTATTAACTCCGAGGTTATTATAGATAATAGCCAAGAAAGTTCCAATTGATGATGGCTGAGAGCTAATCCTGTGTGTAGAGATTACTGCGTGGGAGATGGACCATATACATGTACTTACATGTTTTATTTTTATATATATCTAACGAGTCTGCTTTAATTATATTAAGAGCGTATTCTTTATAAACATTTAAAATCTTACGTGTCGTCACACTGTTCGGGTTTAGGTAGACGCTCGCCTTTCTTGAGGCTTACCGGAAGTTGACGGCTCCTCATCTTTGCATATGGCGTTTCACCTGAAAAAAAGAAATTGATCAAGAAATATACAATTTATGATTCAATCAAGGACAATCCTTTGCTGTTATATTTGATACAAATTCGATGGAAAAAGAGTGAAATTTACGAAAACTTGTTGAGATAATTATCTCGGTTTTCATTGAAAACCAAAAAGATTACTACTTATTTACTTGCATAATTTTACTCTATACTGTATGTACATTTTTTCAAATTTACATGTTTTAATTTATTTTTTAATTTTATGCATCAACTATAAGATATACAGTTGACTCTCGGTAACTCGAAATCCAAGGGACTGGACATTTTACTTCGAGAGCAACGGAATTCGAGCAACGTGGATCTGTCGCCATTACGTTGACATTTGTGCCTGATTTAATGTACAAAGAATAGGTTTTCTAATTGTTGATAGTGGCAATGACGCAATATTTAAACGTTAAAATGACGGTTAATCACTTACAACTACAAATTATAAATGAACAAAAATATATTATTCAAAATTTAATATATGTATATAAAAAGTGAAACATAAACACAAGCATTGGTAGAAATGACATGAACGCAAGTTTGTCAGTATTTATCAGTAATGCACATGTTATAATACGCATTCTTGACAATTCATTTACGTTGATAACACACATCAATACCTAGGCTGTTATTTCAGTAACACCTGTCAGACTGGCACAATTAAATTAATAAAATCTTAATTTAGTTATCTAATTGTTAAAACCAATTCAGTCCTGAATCCGATTAAAGCCACTTTTACGACGCGTTAATAATACATGATGACCGGCATTTAAAATTACTATGAAATGTGTGAAACCCGAGTGACAACATCTCACCTTGATGTCGCCGACCTTTGATCAGTCGGCTGTTTTCACACTTCGACTAATTGAGATGAAAATGTGTTGGATTTTAATTGACGGGACCAAATTTTCTTTTCGACTAAACAAGAGTCTCGGTAAGTCAAAATTTGACCTAAGCGGCGTTAAAATACAAAGATAAAGAAGGAAATTTGACGGGACTCTAGAAATTCTTCGACTAACGCGGAATTTTGAGTAAAGCGATTTTGACTTATTGAGAGTCAACTGTATGTACCTAAAGTAAATATTTCCCACAGCACTACCGCATACGACCATATGTCACTTCTTTCTGTGGCATCTTTTGTTGATTTCATGCATTCTGGGGCTACCCATTTTATTGGAATACGCTCCTGAAATGAACATTTCAGAAACTACATTTTAAATATGTCCATTTTTTCATATTTTATTTGTTGTGAACAAGAATGCTACCGTTTAAGTCATGAAGAGGTTTTTAAAACTTTAGAGAAAATGAGTTCGTTTGCATGAATGTGGAAAAAGAATTAACAGTAATTTGAGATCATCTTTGTGAAACTGAAAATTGTATCAAAAAACACGACAAATGATACAGTGGGGCGGTCAATATGTGTAGCTTTTATATCAACAAAGAACATACTGGTGTGGCGTGAATTTTGTAGGACTCCTGAGGAATGTACGATTTTGTGTAACTGCGCATGCGCGGACAGACGGCGATCCAGGTCGTGAAAAACAAACTTTACAAGCCGTGTCAAGATGTCTTTTAGGTTAAATAAGTATATCATGAATGTTTAAACTTTAATAGAGCAGCCCATTCCAAAATCAACATTCAGGAATATAGAATGTGAAATAATATTAGGCGAAAATTATGCTTCATATTTAAATATAAAATTACTTTACATCTAAAATGATCCAATAAATTTCGTGCATATCGCGCTTTCCTCGTAAACATAAAGAGTTTGAAACAAAAGACCTTGTTTGCTTAATAACGCCCATAAAAGTTTTTTACTAGCTTTTCCCTGTGGATGAGTAATTACAAGATAGACTGATGTTTATTGAATAGAGTTCTGTATTTATTAAATCATACAAAAACCAAACAAGATGCAGACGACAAAACTGTATTTACCTGTTTTCCCGCGTCACCATCAGAAGATTCGTCCGGCTGCGGTCCAAATCCACTAATCTTGATCTCGTTTAAGAAATTCAGTAAAATGTTTCTTGCAGCAAGACGTCTATGAACGATCTACATAATATAATATAATTATTGACAAGTTAGCCATTGAATACGATGTGATATTCAACGGCAGATGACATATTGACCGAGGCGATAGCCAGTGAATATGATTTTATAAATAGTTCTGTTGAATACTATTTAGACCAATGAGATTACAGCTATATTTAGATCATATAATAAAATATAATAGTTTATTATTGAATCATCTATAGAAGATTATAAATATATTTGTATTATTTACACCATGGATTTGAATCCTAAAAATCCGAAGAATAAAGACTTTTTTTCCATATTTGATATATTAGGAACATCCAAGAATTTTTAAAGAGCGAAAACTCGTAAAGAAAACCCTTCAAAATATATTTGTTTACTTGGAGTCCTTTATTGCATAATAATCAACCCATACCTTGTGTAGCTTGTTCTAGAAATGACACTTTAATTTTATCACGGTGGTTCCATGATGAGTGCCATAGTATCATATCATTAGTTATAAAGAGTTTTGACAGGTTATATGACTATATATAACCGGCTGTTTGTATATATAACTGAGCCACTACACGAGGGTTATATCGCAAATAACAGTTTAAATTATAATTTTTCAAACATTCTCACCCTATTTTCTATATGCTATGCTTAAAGCCACCTTCAGCTTTTGTAAAAGTTAAATGATTATGTTATTTTTACAGAAACCGTTTCATAACATAGTCAAATCAAAAGCACTAAGGTGAAAAAAAATGAAATTTTCCGCCGATGAAATACACAAACAATAAGGAACCCCCTTGATCTGTCGCCTCTCTATCTGTAAATTAGAAAAGCGGGCGATTCATATCGATTTTCTATATTTAGAAACAAACGTCACTGACACGCTATAAATAGCTTTTGGGACGCTGTTTTAATGAAGGCCTAAAAAACAAAATAAAAGCTGAAGCGCGACTTAATGCCAAAATGTTATGGATTGGAAATTCCAATTGAGTATACTAACTTTATACATTAAAATTCAAATCCCTCCCCCGTACATGGTACACCCCAGCCGGCAGAAATAGGCATTTTTAACTCAATAATAAAGCATTAAACTCTGGCTTTCGAAAGCTGTGTATTGCCACATACCCCTTTACTAGCCAAATATTCCATTCCCTTTGCAACATCAAGACCGAATCTAAACAGGTGTTCTTGTAACTCCATGGTAATCTTGTTTTTGTTTTCCGCAAGATAGTCTTTCAATGTACCATTCTCACAGTACTCATACACAATAAATGGACCCACTACAAAATACAACATGTACTTACTTGTTAGTAAACATACACTACTTTTACATGTTTATAGTTTTTGTATTCATTGTGCGAAGCAGAATGAATACAGAGTTATAAGTACAATCTCAAAAAAAGGTAGGCAGAGTGGATTTGCTGAACAGCATCCATCCGCTTATACGTCCGTGACATAAAGTAGTTCATGATTTGCACTTAAATCGCTTTAAGCATACGCTAAGCGATGACTTATCTGTCCCAATGTTGCAAAAAATTATGTTAAAGTTTTTTCTACCCGAAAATCATGCACTTTATTCATGTTTGACATCTAAAAACATCGATAAAAATTTCCTGTATTTCTACGCTACAAATTATTATTAACGCATGCGCAGACTCACAATAATTTATCGAAGAGAACAACACGTAAGAGAAATTGCTCAGGAAAGAATCAACAACCATCGCACATATTGTAAGTAAATATATTTGAGTTATTGTTTTTTTTCATTGATTATCACTTTATATATTTATTCATTACATAACTTGACGAGTATTTTACGGGAAATTTGAATAAACGGCCAAGTTCAAAAACACTTTGATTGACTCGGCCGCTCGTCATTTTGTCATTTACGTAATAAATAATAATAATAATTCGAAATGAAAGTGTTAGAATGTTTCGATTTGAGACCAACTTATCCACTGATTTTGATCATTGTCATGTTTTTTTGTTGTTTACTCGTGTGTCACGTAACTTGGTCATAACATAAACACAAACACGAGGTTGACCCACTTTTGAGAATTGGCCCATTGTTGACAATAGCGTGAAAGGCGTTTGTTATTATCTATTTCATCACTTTCTTTTCGTTAGAAAATGTGGTTAATGAAATATTAACAAATTTCATTATGTAAGGTTCGCGCCATAAACATGACTCATACCGGAAGTTCCTTTGTTTGTTTACGACCGGAAGTCGCTTATGTTCAAAAATTAAATAAGAATCAAAATTACATGAAGGATTAAAAGTTAGATTGATGTGGTAAATGCTGTACTGGTTGGGGACCATCAAAACCGGACAACCACCAAACCCGGACGGCCCCAAAAATGCTTAATTTAGTATTTTCTTTGATCAGTGGTTGTCAGTCACTTTTTTATCAACAATAAGTGCATGTTTCTTTAAAAATTAAGTAAATAAATTTATTTCAACCTCCGTAAATGGTAATATTTTAATGTCTATTTCAAGAATGTTGACGTTGAAATTTGGGGGTCAAGAAAGCAATGCCTGACCTCATATACCAGCTATAATCATTTGCAGAGTGAATAATAGAATATCCAAAACTTCAGCATTTGTTGCTGACATATTGTATATCATGTTACAAATCAAAAACCAAAACACCCAAGCTTTTATCTGAATTAAATCACATCATGTACATATCTGTCCGGACACATGGTACTGTAGTGTAGACAATTTAGGTAATTTTGATACCCTCCTTGTCGAGCCTAAGATATAAGTGTCAATACAATCAGAAATAAACAAACTAGTTTGTTTGTTAGGAGAAGAACCTAGCTGAACTGTGTCAAATTTTTTGGTCTCTAGGTTAAAAATTATGAAATATGTACGGTAAAATGTTCCAAAAGTGTCCGGTTGATGGTCTCCGACCAGTATAATATTTATTTCCAGGTTGACTGTAACCTTTTTGTCGTGGGTATTGTAGCGGATATTCCTTGTGACGTAAGTAAATCTATATACTGGTAACAATAATTTTTTATTATGAAAATTGCAGAGGCAGTCGGTGTGTGGTTTTGATACATAAAATGATCATGATATCTGCCACTTGCTTGATGCCTAAGTTTAAGTTCAATTTGTTTTATCAACATGTATATTGTTGTATCTAAGCTAGGACAGTCGTCTGTGGTTTATATTAGTAGAGGTGATTCAGCCATCTTTGTTTTTTACTAACTGGGTCTTGCTAAAGTGAAAGTATGCCAAAATTCATACAAGTTTAGATTACCAATATCTACATCATACTGCTTTAAAATTGTTAACGATTACTTTAAGTATACATTAAAGAGCCAGCTATGAAATACAAGGGAATCCAGGAACCAGTATTTAGCTTTTATTGAATAGACCCCTTTGTTCTTTTACATGTCTGGATTTCTGAGTACAGCTCTAGGTAGGTTGGAAACACTAAAAGTGTCTCTAAACAATCCCAAGGGTGTAACCCTATATTAAATCCAGGATCTCGGGAGTGATAATCCTTCACTTCCTAGGGCAACTCTAAAAGAATCCAAATATAGAAGCTACTGCTGTGGTCAAAGTAGCAGAAAATGAGAAATGTACAGAAGGGAGGTAACTCCTGTACCAGAAATTATTGATAAAATTAATATGGCAGATAATCATCGTATGCATTCGCCCTTTAAATATTTTTCTTATTTAAACAAGTAAAATGGTTTTGGATGGTTTTGAAAATGAAATCTCTAAATTGATATTTTCAGGGAAATAAAAGATTATTTACTTTAATATTCACTTGGAAAGGCTGGTACATGTAGCTAGAAAAAGTACAGTATAAGATTAAAGAAAGACCAGAAGATTATTACAAACAACAGGTACTTATATAATATTTAATGTATATTTCACAAACCAAACTGTTTTCCAAAAAAAATGAATGAAAACATGCATTTTTACCAGTGTCACCACGGGTCAGATTAACAGACCCATTCCCAGTGGCAAATAATGCCAAATATGCTTTTTTTCTTTTCCAAGTTTAGAAAAAAATCATAAGTCAAAATTCCGTTATCAAAGGTGACAATTTTTCTTCGTTCCATTTCAATCCAATATGGTACCAGACAGATGATGTTCAAAAACACATTCCATTGTCAATTTTTTATGTATTTTTTATGCTTTGAATGATATACAATTTGTTGGATTAACAACTTTGTACATGGTACTAAATATTTTTCCCAATCAAGATGCAAAATTTCTTAACCCATTACTTCATGAGCATTTTGTGAAAATGGCTGTTTCCATTGAAAAGTCTCCCGTTACAAGTTCAAATTGCTATAATACTATAAAAACTGCTTCAACACTAATCAAACTTGGCACAAATGTTGACTGGACCATTGCCCTTGCAACAACATGCTCCGGCTTAAATTTTCTGTTCCCATGGCAACGAGGGGACATCTCAAAATTGCCCAAAATCACTACTTTGCCTCGATTTTTTCAGTCAAAATTGATTTCAAAGTGATGCCACTTCTCAATGGATTGAGATATAGTCAAATGCTTTTCAGCGTTGGTTACACGTTACCTTATGATCAATCTGGGGTCATTTACAGCCTCTCACAAGTCCAAAATTTTCTTGGCATCATGCTTAGAATGGTTTCACACAGGTCAGTAAGACCGGTGTACACAATGTACTGTCTGCACATATGTGTCAGAAAAAATATCACAAAAAAGGAATTTAGTATTACTATGAGTATTTATTAAAGAAATTGTATTTCAAATATATTTAAATAGTATTATTGAAAGTCATTTTGTATGACAGACACACAAATCTAGTGCTCTGCATTATAAATGTAAGAAGAGACAAATAAGATAAGCATTTTTTTGCAAATTATTGCACTTCATATAATTTTTATTGCTTTTTTTTAAGGTGGACATGTGTCACTGTCAAGCGAATGAAGATAAGCATCACACTCGGTGGGAATCTCCAGTTTCCAGATGTAGTGATCATAACTGTATAGGCACCATTAACACTTTGGACTAGTTGGAGTATTTTAGAGGGCTAGTCTGAATTGAATCCCCTGTCAATAGTAAAGGCCAGTCATGAACATTGTGTTGAAGGAAAATGTTAAAACTCGGATTTTCCGCTTAACCAATCATTACTTTACCTTATATTCAGTGCGGTAATGTAGGAAATGGTTACTTTCTGGAACAGAGCTGTCAATTATTTTTAATTTATTAGCTTGTTAGTGTTATCGTCGGACAGTTGTGAAGTAAAAACATCATAGTTTGACTGTATACAAGTTGCCTTAAAGAAAGTATGTCGAAATCTTAACAGTTATTCGTTGATTTTGTAGAAATTGACTAGAATTCACCTTTGTTAACATGCATCGCTTGGACGTCGAAAACGACATGCAATGACATTTCAGTGAAATTTGGAAACTTGCTCGTATTTTGGAGCATTTTGTAGGATTTCGATGAAGTAAAAAGTGTTTATGATAGGATACATTATTCCTAGAGACAACCATAAAGATAAAATAGTGATCTGGTGTATTTTTACCGAACAGTTCTTGTTTGTTTTGCATGATATTTTTCTCTCGTTAGGGACCTTTATTCTTTATATATAGTATTATGAGCATATATATGGGTAAATGTGGTATATAGTGCCTGTGGTTTTAAAACATGTATCTTAGCTTGCCTGGTGTAATGATAAGTAATAAACCTGAGAATTGAAACTATGAGAATAAATTGTTGTTATTAGTCCCCTTCTATTTTCATTAAGAGGGGACTAAAGGCTGACCCATTTCTGTATGTCAATGAAAGCTGAAAGCTGAATTTTGCTATAACTTAAATGGTACAAAAGTAAGGTTCATCATACTGGTATCTGATATAGAACTATACAGAGATTTAGCATGTTATTATAATTTATGCTCCTATGATTCTGGATAAATATCTGTGTTCATTCCATACAGACTTGTACTTTTGGGGAAAAAGGTTGCTCATGGGAGGAAAATATGTTTTTAATGGTGTTTTTGAGATTTTAGTTGATAAAGGAAAAAAAAAACATAGTCTGTACTTAGGAAGACATTTGTCCTTCACACTCTTGTCCGAAATATGAATATAACTAGATATGTATTGAAGGGATTTTATGTAAACTTCACAAAGTGATAGAGACTTTTAAGAGGAAGTGCAATGTTCAAGAAACATAACTCTACCTTGCTTCATGTTTTAATTATATTCCTTAAGTTAAAAATGCTTATTCCAAACTATCACTGAATCTACATCAACTTGAACGACTCGAATTTTCCAATGTGTCACAGAACCATAACTCCATTCCTTAGTTTTTAGCTCGACTATTCGAAGAATATGAGAGCTATTGTAGTCGCGTCGGCGTCGGCGTCAGCGTCCGCGTCGGCGTCTGCGTTGGTTAAAGTTTTTTGTAAAGTTAAATATCTCAATTATTGCTTGGGATATTCAATTGAAACTTACAATACTTATTTATAGTAACAAGGTACATCAGATTGACAAGTTGGATAACTCTGCCTACAATATTGACAGAATTATGCCCCTTTTTAACTTAGAAATTTTGGTTAAAGTTTTTTGTAAAGTCAAATATCTCAATTATTGCTTGAGATATTCAATTGAAACTTACAATACTTATTTATAGTAACAAGATACATCAGATTGACAAGTTGGATAACTCTGCCTACAATATTGACAGAATTATGCCCCTTTTTAACTTAGAAATTTTGGTTAAAGTTTTTTGTAAAGTCAAATTTCTCAATTATTGCTTGAGATATTCAATTGAAACTTACAATACTTATTTATAGTAACAAGGTCATCAGATTGACAAGTTGGATAACTCTGCCTACAATATTGACAGAATTATGCCCCTTTTTAACTTAGAAATTTTGGTTAAAGTTTTTTTTTAAAGTCAAATATCTCAATTATTGCTTGAGATATTCAATTGAAATTTGAAATACTCTTTTATAGTAACAATGTACATCAGTTTTGCAAAATTGCATAACTCTGCCTGCAATATTTGCAGAATTATTTGCCCCTTTGAAACTTAGAAATTTTGGTTAAAGGTTAAAGGTCTTCAAAGATATTTACTTGAAACTTTACACATGCACTTAGGGTCATAATTGGAGGGTCATAATTGTATGTCACTGACCAAGTTCCATAAACTCTATCTTGCATTAAGGCTGATTCATATCCCCTTTTCTACTTAGTCTCTTGGTTAATGTTTACATGCAAGTTTTACATATCTCAATAACTATTAAAGATATTTATTTAAAACTTCACATATGCATTTAGGGTCATAATTGTAGGTCACTGACAAAGATCCATAATTCTATCTTGCATTTAGGGTGAGTTTTGCTTGTAAGCTGTTGTGTCAATAACTACTGAAGGGTTTGTGCCTTTTTTGGGACAATTTTATGCATTCATAATAATAAAGCAGTGATTTACTTGATAAAACATCTTAATAACAAGCCTTTGTACCTTGTCTGTCAAATTTATGTATTCATAGGTAATTAGTATTATTATACTCAATAAAACACCTTTGTGACATTACCTTCTGAATAGTCAAGCCAATACTGTATAATTATACTCTCTAAGGCCTATAACATAAATTTATAAAAAAAAATTAGCCCTTTTGTGAACTTAAAAAAATTAACATTATAAAGGCTCTTTTACTATCAAGCACTTAGAATAGTCGAGCGTGCTGTCCTACAGACAGCTCTTGTTAGCTCACCTGTCACAAAGTGACAGGTCAAGCTTTTGTGATCCCTTTTCGTCCGGCCGTAAACTTTTACTTTAAATGACATCTGCTCATAAACCACTACGCTAATTTCATCCAAACTTCACAAGAATGTTCCTTTGGCTGTCACCTTTAAAAATTGTGCAAAGAATTTAATTCCATGCAGAACTCTGGTTGCAATGGGAACCGAAAGAAAAAAACTTTAAATATCATCTTTAAAAAAACCCTAAGAGCTAGAGCTTAGATATTTGGCTTGAAACATCCTTTAGTGAGTGTCTACCAAGTTTTTTAAATAAAAGCCCTGGGGTCAAAATTGGCCCCGCCCCAGGGGTCTTTGTTTTTCCCTATGTGCATATAGTAAAAACTTTATAAAATCTCCTTTTAAAGAACCCAAAGAGCTAGAGCTAAGATATTAAGCATGAAACATCATCTAATGAGTGTTTACCAAGTTTGTTCAAATAAAAGGCCCGGGGTCAAAATTGGTCCTGCCCAGGGGGTCATTAATTTTCTTTAAATGCATATAGTAGAAACTTAAAAAAAATCTTCTTTTAAGAAACTAAAAGAGCTAGAGTTAAGATATTTAGCATGAAATATCTTCTAGTGAGTGTTTACAAAGATTGTTAAAATAAAAGCCCTGGGGTCAAAATTGGTCCTGCCCCAGGGGGTCATTAATTTTCTTTAAATGCAAATAGTAAAAACTTAAAAAATCTTCTTTTAAAGAACCCAAAGAGCTAGAGCTAAGATATTTAGCATGAACATCTTCTAATGAGTGTCTACCAAGTTTGTTCAAATAAAAGCCCCGGGGTCAAAATTGGCCCTGCCCCAGGGGATCATTGATTTTTCCCTATATGCATATAGTAAAAACTTCAAAAATCTTTTTTAAAGAACCCAAAAAGCTAGAGTTTTTATTATAAGTTGAAACATCTTCTAGTGAGTGTCTACAAAGTTTGTTCAAATAAAAGCCCTGGGGTCAAAACTGGCCCTGCTCCAGGGTTGTCATTGTTTTTAACAGTATGTGTTAGTAAAAACTTAAAAAATCTTCTTTAAAAAACCCAATAAACTAGAGCTTTGATGTTTAGCATGAATCATCTTCTTATGGATGTCTTCCAAGTTTGTTCAAATAAAAGCCCTTGGGTTAAAACTGGCCCTGCAGGGTGGGGGGGGGGTGCTTTTTATGAATGGAATCAAGAGAGATGAAGTCTAAAATGTGATACTGTCAATGTGACTAACCTTGAAGTAAACAGATGACACAATGTTTTTTCAATGTCATGGGCATATAATGAAGAGGTACATGATTATTTGTTTACACTTTTCCTTAATAAATACTTTCTAAATGTTTGACATGTTTAAAGGCCAACACAGGGCTCAAGGTTTATTTAAAATCTGTAAGCTTGGCACTTAGAGCCAATTGTATATTAATTATTTCAATATCTTTATTTATCATTATGCAATCTGTTGTTAATTTAGGAACAAAAGTCGATAGCAAAAACATTTTAGCCGTGTCATGACGAAACCAACATAATGGGCATCCGCCCAGTCTGATCAGGATCCATACTGTTCGCTATCAGTTTCTCTACTTGTAATAAGGTTTGTAAGCGAACAGCATGGATCCTGATCAGACTAACCTGGTCTGGATCCATGCTGGTCGCAAACCCATTATGTTGGTTTTGTCATGACACGGCTCATTTGTGACATGTAATTCACTTAAATTGTATTTTATTTTGTATATATATTTCATCTTCAAAACAATTAAAGTAATGATTATAATAGCATTGATTTCATATTTGTTTGTCTTAATAATTAGCTTTGTTTTAAATATAACAGTGTAGTTTTTATTGTTGGTTTATCTTGTTTAAGATTTGTTTAAACCGAATACCAATCAGTCTATATAATAATTGGAAAGACAGAATATTGCTTGTTTTAGAGTGATATGCTTAATGAATATTCAGCAATAAGTATTTACTGTATAATTACCACTCTGACCTAGGGTAAACAAGATAAGCTGTCATAAAGATGTAAATTTTGTTTAATTTAAGAATTCTATTTATGTTGCTGTTAAAATGCGTATGATACAATTTTATTCCTGTTTTCTGTATATACACACAGTTTTAAGTAATTTATGCTTTGAAATGTCAAAAAATGCAGATACTTTTGTTAAATAAGTCAAATAATAAAAAGAATCAGTTGATAAAAAAACAAGGCCTGATGAAAACCAAAGGCCTGATGACATTTTCTAAAACCATTTCATTAATAATTTTATCGATAACATTTTTTTAAAGTGTTGTATATATATTTACTTGTTTCAGTTCTATTTAAAAAAAACACTATTTTAAAAAAAAAAAAGAACTCTTCTAGGAAGGGATATTTAAGATTTGCAAGAATTAATGTAAGCACATATTTGGACATATACATGTATACTAATGTGAATTTATATTTTTTTTACCCAAGGTGTTAGAAATTTATCATTTTTTGTGGGACCAGACCTCTTAAATGATTGAAAAGTTCATTTGATGCCGGTAAAATTATTGTTTACAAAGCATAATTCAAGATTGTTGTAATATGTAAGCATTATAGTGGTATTATGCCTATCCAATGTTACTTGATGAACATTCAAATATTATTTTTCATCAAATTCTTTTTCAAAGGCTAGGGTTGGATAACAATTAAGTGGGAAAAGTTTTACAATGCTTCATACTTAATAAATTTCTTCACTTTCACTCAATATATTTGTTATTATTCATCCTTAGTCATTTCATTATACAATCTTTTAATGACATATATACAGGTAATGCAACTATTATTGCAAGGGAATAAGCATAATACCTCTAACATGCATTTGTACTTTATTTTGTATATATATTTCATCTTCAAAACAATTAAAGTAATGATTATAATAGCATTGATTTCATATTTGTTTGTCTTAATAATTAGCTTTGTTTTAAATATAACAGTGTAGTTTTTATTGTTGGTTTATCTTGTTTAAGATTTGTTTAAAACCGATTACCAATCAGTCTATATAATAATTGGAAAGACAGAATATTGCTTGTTTTAGAGTGATATGCTTAATGAATATTCAGCAATAAGTATTTACTGTATAATTACCACTCTGACCTAGGGTAAACAAGATAAGCTGTCATAAAGATGTAAATTTTGTTTAATTTAAGAATTCTATTTATGTTGCTGTTAAAATGCGTATGATACAATTTTATTCCTGTTTTCTGTATATACACACAGTTTTAAGTAATTTATGCTTTGAAATGTCAAAAATGCAGATACTTTTGTTAAATAAGTCAAATAATAAAAAGAATCAGTTGATAAAAAAACAAGGCCTGATGAAAACCAAAGGCCTGATGACATTTTCTAAAACCATTTCATTAATAATTTTATCGATAACATTTTTTTAAAGTGTTGTATATATATTTACTTGTTTCAGTTCTATTTAAAAAAAACACTATTTTAAAAAAAAAGAACTCTTCTAGGAAGGGATATTTAAGATTTGCAAGAATTAATGTAAGCACATATTTGGACATATACATGTATACTAATGTGAATTTATATTTTTTTTACCCAAGGTGTTAGAAATTTATCATTTTTTGTGGGACCAGACCTCTTAAATGATTGAAAAGTTCATTTGATGCCGGTAAAATTATTGTTTACAAAGCATAATTCAAGATTGTTGTAATATGTAAGCATTATAGTGGTATTATGCCTATCCAATGTTACTTGATGAACATTCAAATATATTTTTTCATCAAATTCTTTTTCAAAGGCTAGGGTTGGATAACAATTAAGTGGGAAAAGTTTTACAATGCTTCATACTTAATAAATTTCTTCACTTTCACTCAATATATTTGTTATTATTCATCCTTAGTCATTTCATTATACAATCTTTTAATGACATATATACAGGTAATGCAACTATTATTGCAAGGGAATAAGCATAATACCTCTAACATGCATTTGTACTTTATTTTGTATATATATTTCATCTTCAAAACAATTAAAGTAATGATTATAATAGCATTGATTTCATATTTGTTTGTCTTAATAATTAGCTTTGTTTTAAATATAACAGTGTAGTTTTTATTGTTGGTTTATCTTGTTTAAGATTTGTTTAAACCGATTACCAATCAGTCTATATAATAATTGGAAAGACAGAATATTGCTTGTTTTAGAGTGATATGCTTAATGAATATTCAGCAATAAGTATTTACTGTATAATTACCACTCTGACCTAGGGTAAACAAGATAAGCTGTCATAAAGATGTAAATTTTGTTTAATTTAAGAATTCTATTTATGTTGCTGTTAAAATGCGTATGATACAATTTTATTCCTGTTTTCTGTATATACACACAGTTTTAAGTAATTTATGCTTTGAAATGTCAAAAAAAATGCAGATACTTTTGTTAAATAAGTCAAATAATAAAAAGAATCAGTTGATAAAAAACAAGGCCTGATGAAAACCAAAGGCCTGATGACATTTTCTAAAACCATTTCATTAATAATTTTATCGATAACATTTTTTTAAAGTGTTGTATATATATTTACTTGTTTCAGTTCTATTTAAAAAAAAAACACTATTTTAAAAAAAAAAAAGAACTCTTCTAGGAAGGGATATTTAAGATTTGCAAGAATTAATGTAAGCACATATTTGGACATATACATGTATACTAATGTGAATTTATATTTTTTTTACCCAAGGTGTTAGAAATTTATCATTTTTTGTGGGACCAGACCTCTTAAATGATTGAAAAGTTCATTTGATGCCGGTAAAATTATTGTTTACAAAGCATAATTCAAGATTGTTGTAATATGTAAGCATTATAGTGGTATTATGCCTATCCAATGTTACTTGATGAACATTCAAATATTATTTTTCATCAAATTCTTTTTCAAAGGCTAGGGTTGGATAACAATTAAGTGGGAAAAGTTTTACAATGCTTCATACTTAATAAATTTCTTGACTTTCACTCAATATATTTGTTATTATTCATCCTTAGTCATTTCATTATACAATCTTTTAATGACATATATACAGGTAATGCAACTATTATTGCAAGGGAATAAGCATAATACCTCTAACATGCATTTGTACTTTATTTTGTATATATATTTCATCTTCAAAACAATTAAAGTAATGATTATAATAGCATTGATTTCATATTTGTTTGTCTTAATAATTAGCTTTGTTTTGAATATAACAGTGTAGTTTTTATTGTTGGTTTATCTTGTTTAAGATTTGTTTAAACCGATTACCAATCAGTCTATATAATAATTGGAAAGACAGAATATTGCTTGTTTTAGAGTGATATGCTTAATGAATATTCAGCAATAAGTATTTACTGTATAATTACCACTCTGACCTAGGGTAAACAAGATAAGCTGTCATAAAGATGTAAATTTTGTTTAATTTAAGAATTCTATTTATGTTGCTGTTAAAATGCGTATGATACAATTTTATTCCTGTTTTCTGTATATACACACAGTTTTAAGTAATTACTGCTTTGAAATGTCAAAAACTGCAGATACTTTTGTTAAATAAGTCAAATAATAAAAAGAATCAGTTGATAAAAAACAAGGCCTGATGAAAACCAAAGGCCTGATGACATTTTCTAAAACCATTTCATTAATAATTTTATCGATAACATTTTTTTAAAGTGTTGTATATATATATTTATTTGTTTCAGTTCTATAAAGTTTAGTTCTCTTGTTTTTTGTTAATAAAGTTATTTATTGAATGATTTGTTATTGTAATTTGAACCTACAAGCCAATCAGGTTTAGAAAACATTGCTGAACGACAGACTTCCAGGGTTGACTGAGGTTGATCCAGCTCGCAATTAGCTTAAAATAGTTTTCATTTACTATCAGTTCCGTCAGATCTGTAAACACAATGAATACCCCAGTACTTTCAGTACTTTGATTTTCAATCATTTATTCATACTTGGCAGAAAAACGGAAATTATGAATACCACTGAAGTAATATCTTTATAATTTGAATCATGTAGCTATAATCTAAGCAAAATAAATGTTAATATAAATGTAAAGTTCAATATAATCAAATATCTATTCAGTAAAAGTAAAGCTTGTAAACGGAAACGATGCTGATATGCGTTTTAAAGGGACTCTACTGTGGTTTTTTTTTGACATAAGGGGACTGGAAATAATTTAAGTTCGAGATTATTTTCCATTTGATGTAGATCTGGACCAATAACTTCCATCCAAAATTTTAGATCATTCGCTCATTAAATACATAATTCTCATTATGAAAATTTACACAAAATTGAAAAGCATTGCAATGCTTTTCACTCAAAATTCGCTAGGAATAACACAAAAACAACAATTTCTTTCTAATCTATATATGTATATTTCCTAATTATGTTTTGCATATCTTGCTATTTTAAGCGCCCCAATTGATCTATGTCAGAAATTCAAATTTTATGTTTTTATTCTTTCGGACCTCAGTGGAGTTCCTTTAATATTTCAGTGAAAGCATGTAGTATAAATGGAATTTCCTGAAATTTACCAATGATACTCCTATGCGTTATTTTAAATTTACAATAGATTTTGCCAAAAGAAAATTCTTCGTTTTTAAATATATATTAAGCATATTTTCAAACAAGCCCAAAGCACTGACGTGAAAAGTTATTTCTGTCATCTAAGATATAATTTAATCTCCATACGTTCACCTTCACAAAAGACAAATATTAAACAAGAGCACCGCTAGGCGGAGCATTATATGCCCGAAAGTACTCTTTCTTTTAGTGAGGAAGACATGGGAATTAAATACAGTATTACCTCCTTCAAAAAGCAATCCTCCTTTATAGCTGAAGAACATTCATGTATATATACAGTTGCTGTTTTCAAAGCACCACCATCAAGTTGTTATCTTGTAAGTAAAAATGCTACAACGGATGGACACCAAGATGTCAAGGGTATAAAGCTGTTAATCCTATAAAATTTTACAGCTGAAGTTCGATTATTACTTGAGTTATTGAGCGAAAACTGTTTCCAGTTTAAAGGTGATAGTAATCCCTTGATCTTTGACCTTGTGACCCCAAAATCAATAGCGGTCTTCTACCCAATATGAACAATCATCCTATGAAGTTTGAATACTGTGGGCCAAATGGAACTTAGGTTATGCTCCAGAAACCATTTTCAGTTTTAAGCTAATAGTGACCTTGACCTTTGACCTTGTGACCCCAAAATCAATAGGGGTCTTCTACCCAATATGGACAATCATCCTATGAAGTTTGAATACTGTGGGTCAAATGGAACTGAAGTTATGCTTCGGAAACCATTTTACGTTATTTAGCTTATAGTGACCTTGACCTTTAACCTTGTGACCCTAAAATCAATAGGGTTTTTTTCCCAATATTAATCATCCTATGAAGTTTGAATATTGTAGGCCAAATGGAACTTAAGTTATGCTCCGGAAACCATTTTCAGTATTTCGCTAATAGTGACCTTGACCTTTGACCTTGTGACCCCAAAATCAATAGGGGTCTTCTACCCAATATGGGCAATCACCCTATGAAGTTTGAATACTGTGGGCCAAATGGAACTTAAGTTATGGTCCAGAAACCATTTTCAGTATTAAGGTAATAGTGACCTTGACCTTTGACCTTGTGACCCCAAAATCAATAGGGGTCTTCTACTTAATATAGGCAATCATCCTATGAAGTTTGAATACTGTGAGTCAAATGGAACTTAAGTTATGCTCCGGAAACCATTTTCAGTATTAAGCTAATAGTGACCTTGACCTTTGACCTTGTGACCCCAAAATCAATAGGGGTCTTCTACCCAATATGGGCATTCATCCTATGAAGTTTGAATACTGTGGGTCAAATGGAACTTAAGTTATGCTCCGGAAACCATTTTCAGTATTTAGCTAATAGTGACCTTGACCTTTGACCTTGTGACCCCAAAATCAATAGGGGTCTTCTACCCAATATGGGCAATTCATCCTATGAAGTTTGAATACTGTGGGCCAAATGGAACTTAAGTTATGGTCCAGAAACCATTTTCAGTATTAAGGTAATAGTGACCTTGACCTTTGACCTTGTGACCCCAAAATCAATAGGGGTCTTCTACTTAATATAGGCAATCATCCTATGAAGTTTGAATACTGTGAGTCAAATGGAACTTAAGTTATGCTCCGGAAACCATTTTCAGTATTAAGCTAATAGTGACCTTGACCTTTGACCTTGTGACCCCAAAATCAATAGGGGTCTTCTACCCAATATGGGCATTCATCCTATGAAGTTTGAATACTGTGGGTCAAATGGAACTTAAGTTATGCTCCGGAAACCATTTTCAGTATTTAGCTAATAGTGACCTTGACCTTTGACCTTGCGACCCCAAAATCAATAGGGGTCTTCTACCCAATATGGGCAATCATCCTATGAAGTTTGAATACTGTGGGCCAAATGGAACTTAAGTTATGCTCCGGAAACCAAATTGCTAACAGACGGACGGACGGACGTACGGACGGACGGACGGACGGACGGACAGACGGACGCCAGGGGGTATAACATAATATGCCCGAAATTCTTTCGGGCATATAAAAAAACAGAAACACCAACACACACACACGGATATCACCGATATTTCACGATGATTGCCGAATAGTTTTAATAACTTACTTCGGTCATCGCCAACAACAGCTCCTAGGAATTTCAAGACGTTTGGATGGCTACCAACAACTGTACCGGTGAAGTTGATCTTGGCCTTCATCAACATTTCATCATTTGGTGTGAATTTATCTATAAATACAGAGGATGTGTCAATCCACATTTACACTGGTGTGAACTTTTCTATAATTACAGACGATAATGTGTCAATCTACATTGACACTGGTGTGAACTTTTCTATAATTACAGATGATAACATGACAATCTACATTCACACTGGTGTGAACTTATCTATGATTACGGACAATAATGTGACAATCTATATTCATATTGCAACCTTTGCAGAGCCCCCCTCTGTACAACAATAATCTCAATAACAACCATATCAATACTTCCAATAGCAACAGCTCTAAACAACAGACAAATTTGTTGCCTTCAAAAGGATGGTAATCTATAGAAGTTTGACACATATCAAAAAATGTATCAGACATATTGCAAATTAAAAATGGGGTGGGGGAGGGGGTTTGACAATCGTCAAGATGTTTCCAAGATTCAAGAAGATGTGTGACAGTTTCGTACAGATTGTATCCATGTGACTACCCTAGCTTTCTATCAATGAAATGTACCTCCATGTATCAACATATTCAATTTCATAGATTAATGCGCCACAAAAATAGTGCTACATGTACGAATGATGCAACATTAGGATACTAAGACGTGGAATAGGCAACTTTTTTACAATGCATGTACAGCGACACCTAAATGGGTTGATCGTTAATAGTTAACATGTAAAAAATCATAAATGCCACACCAGCAAACCGTTAAAAGGCATTTTTTACCATTTATATGCTTTTTTTATATACTAGTAAATTAATTAGTGCTGTAACAAACCTTTTAATGTTTTGGCGACAACTGTGTTTCCTCCTCGGCCTGTCCTCCATGTGGCTTTGTAGATTCTCGCAAAATGGCCTTCCTTAATAACACAATCAAACGAGATATCGTTTCTATCAATATGTTCTACTTCCGGCATATTAATGTCCATCCCTCCATAAAGATACAGCTCCTCTTGCTCACCCATTGTCTTACGGTTCTAATGAATGAAAATACAATTAAATAAATAGATAGGTCTTTTCTATTAAGACATGATCAATTTCTACTGAGTGGTATGAAATTAGATAATTTTCATACCACTACAATAAAACAAATCATGTGCATACGTATTTATACAAAAACTTGAATTTTCTATTTATTATATACTTTTTTGGTAGTTAAATATTCGAAAGAATTTTCCTTAAATTTTGTGTATTGGCTGAATTTAGAAGAAAGTAGTCCGGCAAAATACCAGTGAAAAGAGGGAAAATATGTTTCAATGCAGTGAAAAATATTTTTTTTAATGTGAAAATACAGAAAATGAAAAAAAAATGAATTTTTATTTCATTAATATTTCTCAATATTTTATTGAAAAGTATAAAATAAATGAGCCGCGTCACGACAAAACCAACATAATGGGTTTGCGACCAGCATGGATCCAGACCAGCCTGCGCATCCACGCAGTCTGATCAGGATCCATGCTGTTCGCTATCAGTTTCTTTACTTGTTATAGGGTCTGTAAGCAAACAGCATGGATCCTGATCAGAATGCGCGGATGCGCAGGCTGGTCTGGATCCATACTCTTCGCAAACACATTATGCTGGTTTTGTCATGACGCGGCTCAAATTAAAATTCATGTTTTATAATCTTTTTTTTTTCCTTGTCAAAACGTTAAAATTGAAATAGAAAATGAGGAATGATAGATCAGTTTAAATGCCTGCCAGTGGATTCTACAAATAACCTGAAAGTTATAAAGAAGAGAGTTTCTAAAAAAGCTTCCTACTCAATTCCTAAGATGTATTATTTGTCAAATATCATGTAAATGTAAAGTTTATACATAAATTATTGTTTAAACTCAAAAACCTGAAAAAAAAACATTCTAAGAAAATAAGGGAAATCTTTTGGATGTCATGAAAACAATGGCAGAAAGTGAAAAAAACAGATACAGATTGATTGAGTATAATTCATGCAACATTTGTCACGCTGCCTAGCGTGAATTTTTCAATTAATTGCAGACGGTACATTATATAATGGATAACGATGTAACGTCATACAAGTAGCCACTTACGTCATATGAAGTGCCAAATTTCTCAGCGTCGTATGCCTTATTCGAGATAGCGTTTGGATGGCGATGGTCGGTCGTGTCCGACTCCCCATGTAAGCTTTGTCTGTATTTCCTTGAAACTGCCCTTTTTACCCGGCGGGCTCTTTCTTGAGGTTGGCAATAACCTCTCCGAACGAGAAATATAAAGATTATAATCACCAAGGCAACAAAACCTAGTACACCTGAAAATAATACAAAAAACTTTCAGATCTACTGGGTTATATAATAATATTGCAATAAGTATACTGTAATTAAAAAGATACAAAATGTTAATGCTACTTTCTTCAATCAGAATTTAGATACGCTTTCTAGCAACATGCCTCCAGATTCATGCTAATTTTCATGAATATTTTTAAGATGTATGAATAAGTAAAATATTGTCAAGGGAAAAAAACCATTTAACACATTACAGACGGCACTTGCAAACTACAAAAATTACCAAACATAAGTCAGAATATGCAAAATAGCCCTTTCTGCGTTAGTCAAACAGCAGAAATATGGTGATGAAAACTGCAATATCAGTCATAAAGTGCACAAAACACATAGATTCTAAATCATTTCTTGAACTGTGTAAATTTTCACTATCTTTAAATTCTAGTAGTATGATTTTTTCTGAAAAATTTTGGCTCATCTAGAGGCATGCAGCC
Source organism: Ruditapes philippinarum (assembly GCF_026571515.1). Lineage (NCBI taxonomy): Eukaryota > Metazoa > Mollusca > Bivalvia > Venerida > Veneridae > Ruditapes > Ruditapes philippinarum. Next base: position 448,055 of record NW_026858064.1, read on the forward strand.
TTTATACATAAGTTTCCTGGTGTCAATGCCTTTAGTACCGTGAACTAAGATATGCACAGACTAGTACAAAATCTAAAATCTGTTCGAAAACATTTTCATGCTATTTATACATATGTATTTTTACATGCACCTGATTTCAATAATGCACAAAGAGAACATTGTGTTCTTACTGAACCATAATTTGGTTGACACAATACTTTATATATTTTACACTATAACATGTCACACTGTATAATATGTCACACTATAATATGTCACACTATAACGTGTCACAATATTTGATGCTACACTATGTCAGACTATAAGATGTCACCCTGCAAGATGCCAACCTATCTAATATGTCACACTGTTATATGCCACACTTTAAGATGCTACACTATATGTCACACTAAAACATGATCACACTATAAAATGACACATTACCAGATGTGTCACATTATAAAATATGTCGCACTAAAAGATGTCACATTTAAAGATGCTACACTATATTAGATGTCACACTATAATATGTGTCACAATATAAGATGGCACATTACCAGATGTGTCACATTATAAAAATGTCACACTAAAAGATGTCACTCTTTAAGATGCTACAATATATGTCACACTAAAACATGATCTCACTATAAAATGACACATTATCAGATGTGTCACATTATAAAATATGTCACACTAAAAGATGTCACTCTTTAAGATGCTACAATATATGTCACACTAAAACATGATCACACTATAAAATGACACATTATCAGATGTGTCACATTATAAAATATGTCACACTAAAAGATGTCACACTTTAAGATGCTACACTATATGTCACACTAAAACATGATCACACTATAAAATGACACATTATCAGATGTGTCACATTATAAAATATGTCGCACTAAAAGATGTCACATTTAAAGATGCTACACTATATTAGATGTCACACTATAATATGTGTCACAATATAAGATGGCACATTACCAGATGTGTCACATTATAAAAATGTCACATTATAAAATGTGTCACATTTTAAGATGTCACACTTTAAGTTGTCACATGATAATATGTCACATTTTAAGTTGTCACACTATAAGATGTCACACTCTAAGATTACACACTAAAAGATGTCACACTTAAAGTTGTCACACTATAAGAAGTCACACTTTAATATGTAACAAAATAATATGTCACACTTTAAAATGCCACACTGAGATGTCACATACCCTATAAGATGAGCTACATTATAATATTGCATAGTATAACGTGATACACATTGAGATGTCACACTTTAAGATGTCACACTATAAGATGTCACACTTTTTGGATGTCACACTATAAGATGTCACACTGTAAGATGTCACAATGTAAGATGTCACACATTAAGATGTCACACTATAAGATGTCACACTATAAGATGTCACACTTTAATATGTCACAATATAAGATGTCACACTATAAGATGTCACACTATAATATGTCACACTATAAGATGTCACACTATAAGATGTCACAATTTAAGATGTCACACTATAAAAGGGATATTACCATACCTACAGCTATGCCGACCAAAACTTCAACACTCGGACCAGTGTCTGGCTTTTTTGCTGAAATAAAGATGCATGTTTATCAAATAATGCATGATTTCCTACTCACCATCAAACAACTATGTCCTTAGACATTTAAATAATTAGACCCCTATTGGAAATTTTAGTAATTTTTCCTTCTTAGCTTTTGTAAAAGAAAAAAAAAACACGTTTCCATTTAGGGGCCTAAATATACCTTATTTCCATGAATAACTGATAAATGCATTTAAGATCTGTTGTTATGTAACAGCCTTTATGGAAAAAATATGACAACTGTTTTTCAAATAACACAAGAAAAAATGTGTTCCTACATAATGTATAATTGCAAATATGTTATGTTTGTTTATATCATATAATACAATACAATATAGTCTATATCTTAACTTAGAGTTTAAAAAAAACGAAAACCGATATACTTTATCTTGAATATATATTTGTTTATTAAACCCCAAGTGTATGAAAACAGGTATTGCTTTTGCATGATTACAGGCATTTTTTGTTAACACTGACATGTTAACATTGATTGTTTGTGTCAGGTTTTACGTCATTCCTTAACAGTGCAAAGGTCATATGGCGACTTTCCGGCTATCTTGTTGGCGTGCTCTACCACGTTTTATTTCTGTACAACCATTGACCTTCCTTGAGCTGGCTAGGTAGCCTCCTCACATAAATATCCAAAGTGTTCGAACCCGGACAACAGACTGTGTTTAACTTTGGTTGTATTTGCTTATATACTTACACGTCTTCGCCGTAATTTCCATAGGTGTGTTTTTCTTATCACCTATTTGTGATGTGAACTCAAGTGAATATTCCGTATCAGCGTCTAGGTTGGCCACGTCAAAATATGCCTTTGAACCAGGAATAACATGGGTAACTAATTTAATATCCCCGTTTGACGACTGGAAAATAATGTTTAGATGTTCTCAATAATTATAAGACCAGCAGCAACAGTAAGAGCAAAGTGGGCGTAGTCAGCCCATTGAAACAATAGTTAGAATCGTCAGGAAAATATTATCTAACTCGTCATATTTAATAAAGTATAAATGGCAATGAAACTCCTCCTATTTTAAGGTATGAATAATGAAACCCCTCCATTGAAATTGTATGTATATTTAACTCCTCCTTACCATTTGCATGAATATGAAACTCTGCCTTATAAATTGTTTTCTTGTCTAATTGTATGAATATGAAACTCCTCCTATTTAAGAGTAAAAGCATTAAATCCCTCCTATCCTAGGATATGTATATCAAACTCCTCCTATTTAGCTAATGGTATGAACAATAAACACCCATTCTTACCTTCTTGAACAGCACTAAAATAATTGAAGTTTGTATAGCATAGCAGGACAATTTTGTCGGAATGTCCCAAACTATTCGGAAACTTCCGGTTTTCACGTTTTCCACTCGTGCAGACTCAGGTCCATTATCTATGAAAACAAAACAAACAAACATATTCAAAATAAGAAATGAAAAGAATAAAAAATATTAATCATTAAGTCTCTGTAAAGGGTATATGGCTTGAGCAAAACACACTTTTTAAGATACACATCCAATTCCTTTTGTTAAATGTGTCTAATTTAAGCAATTTCTTTGATAACTTATTTCCAAAAAGCGAAACATTCCAGACATAGCAGAAAATAAATTTTTGCGCATCAAATATGATGCTTGACCTGACTGTATGATGTATCAAATGAGATCATTTTGGATTTTTCAACGGTCAACCCCCCAAGAATTGGGGTCAACAGACACCTTGAAATTCAGTCTGTCAGAGTCACTGACTATTACAATATTTCTGAAAAATGCAATTGAAAGAAAAAACAAGAGCACCGCTACATTCTATGCCCGAAAGTGATTTTTTTTAAGTAACTGGATGAAGCATTTGTAAGACATGGGAATTAAATTTTTCTACTACAATGGATGGACAGAAAGACGCCAGGGATATAACATGATATAAGCAAATTTTTAGGGCATATAATTAATGTAATTAATATAAGCTGTAGGTTGATTAATACTTAAGTAATGCAGCAAAAACCGTTTTCAGTAACCTTGACCTTGTGACCCAAAAATTAATAGGGGTCTTCTACTCAATATTGACAATCATCCAATGATATTTGAACACTGTGGGCCAAATGGAACTTAAGTTATGCTCCAGAAACTACAATTTTCAGTGTAAAGTTTATTGTGACCCTGACCTTTGACCTTGTGACCCCTAAATCAATAGGGGTCTTCTACCCAATATGGAAAATCAACTTATGAAGTTTGAATATTGTTGGTTAAATGGAACATAAGTTATGCTCCGGAAACTGTTTTGCAGTTTAAAGGTAATAGTGACCTTGACCTTTGACCTTGTGACCCCAAAATTAATAGGTGTCTTCTACCCAATATGGACAAACATCCTATGAAATTTGAATATTGTAGGCCAAATGGAACTTAAGTTATGCTCCAGAAACTGTTTTCAGTGTCAAGGAAATGGTGACCTTGGCCTTTTACATTGTGACCCCAAAATCAATAGGAGTCTTCTACCAAATATGGACAATCATCCTATGAAGTTTGAATAGTGTAGGCCAAATGGAACTTAAGTTATGCTAAGGAAACTGTTTTGCAGTTTAAAGGTGATAGTGACCTTGACCTTTGTCCTTGTGACCCTAATATCAATAGGAGTCTTTTACCCAATATGGACAATTATCCTATGATGTTTTAATATTGTGGGCCAAGTGGATCTTAAGTTATGCTCCGGAAACTGTTTTCAGTGTCAAGGTAATAGTGACCTTGACCTTTTACATTGTGATCCCAAAATCAATAGGTGTCTTTTACCCAATATGGACAAACATCCTATGAAGTTTGAATATTGTAAGCCAAATGGAACTTAAGTTATGCTCTTGGAACTGTTTTCAGTTTTAAGGTAATAGTGACCTTGACCTTTCACCTTGTGACTCCAAAATCAATAGGGGTATTCTACCCAATATGGACAATCATCCTATGAAGTTTGAATATTGTGGGCCAAATGGAACATAAGTTATGCTCCGGAAATTGTTTTCAGTTTTAAGGTAATAGTGACCTTGACCTTTTACCTTGTGAGCCCAAAATAAATAGGGGTCTTCTACCCAATATGGACAATCATCCTATGAAGTTTGGATATTGTGGGCCGAATGAAACTGAGGTTATGCTCCTGAAACTAAATTGCTAAGGAACGGACGGACAGATGTCCGACCTAATAGGGATAAAGGGCCATTTCTGTTGTTATTTACTTTTGTTTAATAGAGGGCCATGGCCCCTTATTCTATTGTTACGGAATGAATTCTATTGATCTCTTTAGTTCTGTTTACAGTTAGCAGGCCCCCTATCCCTATTCGGACGGACAGACAGACGGACGGATGCCAGGGGGTATAACATAATATGCCCAAAATTGTTTCAGGCATATAAAAACTAAATAAAAAGCGAAAACAAACTAGAAATGTGTCCATAGGACACGGATGCCCCCACACGCCACTGTTCTGTCAATCTTATGACTCTAGGTCAAATATTTTTTGGACTACATGTGCCACAAGTTGAAAACTAAAAATCAACAAAGGGCCATAATTCTCTTAAATTTGGTCGTTGCGTTCACAAAATTTCTACATAGTATATAATGAAAAAATCAACAAAGGGCCATAATTCTATTCCGTTGCAACAAAAAAATCTTCCTTTACTGCCATCTACACATTAAGGTTGTTCATCCCTGGAAGTTTAAGCAAAATCTGCAATCCGGTTTAAGAGGAGTTGCATTCACAAAATTTCTACATAGTATCTAGTGAAAAAATCAACAAAGGGCCATGAATCTGTTAAATTTGGTCGCAGCGAAAATTCCTTCCTTTACAACCATCTACACATTAAGGTTGTTAATCCCTGTAAGTTTAAGCAAAATCTGCCATCCGGTTTAAGAGAAGTTGCGTTCACAAGATTTCGGGACGGATGGACGGACTGACGGACGGACAAGTGCAACGCTATATGCTCCCACATTGTGGGGGCATAAAAACAAAAAAAAACTTACAGCTTATAAGACCATCTAAAGCAGTTATTGCTGGAATCTGAAAAGATAAGATAGTGGCATTTATTGATATTTTCTATAGTAAATATATTACACAAAGAAACAACGTGACTGAGACTCGAACCCCGGTTAAATAGCACTCCATAATAAGTTGTCGACTTTTCAGCTTTACTCTGGTCATGAACTAGTTTCTCAATCTTCACGTGAGGTACTTTACTCTCCCTAATGGCAGCCCAGATTATCGTGACATGGAATTATACCGGCCTCCCACGTATTCTTAATTTCTTATGGAATTATTACCCAAATTATCACTAAATTATCAATGTTTACGTATTTTATCAATTTTTTCTCTTTTTTATGGTTTTACAGGTACATGTATGTGATAAAATTACATTTTCGTTTATGTATCGACTGAGGGAGCTGAATAAAGCTAAACATGTTTTGATACTTAAATTTGTGTTGGTTTTTGACCCAATTGTCCTATAAAATTACACAAAGTTACAATGTGACTCAGGCTTAAACCCTGTTTAATTCAAAAAGTGCTCCTTAATTAATAAGTTTCGCTGACGGCAGGCCTATCTTATAACCATAAGAAAAATAACTTTAAACAAGTCCCTTAGTCTTTCAATTATCATTCAAGTCAAGTTAAGAAGAGAAAACATGTTTATCACATATTATCATGTTGCTTTTCCAACTCAGTAAAACAAAATGATATCGTTCATCTCATATTTTGACCCGATGTCACACACGTTTTACAAATAGGTAAAGACAAAAAAAATGTGTTACACTATATTAAGCCCTCGATGAAAAAAAAAAATTTTTGATGGTTAACTGTTCGTATTTTAGGTATTTGATTATATATTACTATAGCTTTAAAATTACATTTTATTGAACGAGTTAAATAATAACATATATAATATTGCTCACGTCATTTCATACATTAAAGAACATAAAGATGTATAAAATATTTTAACAGAACAAATAATGTTGTTTCTATAATATTATGATAGGTTCTCGGAAGATTTGTAACATAGAATGTTTCTGTTATTTAACAGACATGAAAACTGTGCGTAAACAGAATGAAACGTTTGGGAACAAAAAACGATGCTGCTATTTTAAGTAGGTTATTTTCTAACCCTTTAGCAATGATTTAATGCATGCGGCATTCACACAAACATATTTCTTTCATACAAGCATTTTGGAATTATCATTTTCCAAAATTTCATGCAAAATTTTTTTTAAGCTACAGGCAACAGAGATATAGTTTTATACAATTTAACATGTAATCTTCATTGATTCAATAATTTATATACATGTATACTTATACCTCAAATCTGACGCTGCTGGGGAGCATGGCTTGGTTGTAGGCAATAACATCTATTGTGGCACTAGCATATGGTAGTAACACCTGGTTTGGTACCGTCAGCCAACAATTGTCTATGTTCACAGTTTGTTTCTTTAAAAAGCAGGTTGTCTCGTCTTTTGACCTCACGCACTCACTATCTCTGTTCGGGTGTCTTTTCTGAAGGGGAAGTAAATCTTTAGATATTATAACATCAACAACGTTTATTGCTTACTTCCTTTGATTTAAATTCATCTTGAAAATCAAAAATTTTGACATAAAAACAATATTGCTATGTAATTTTGAAGATGAAAACAAAGAAAATAATTGCATTTCGTTTTTGCCACGGACGAACCCTCAGACGCGTTCAGAGCTATGTCATCTACACATGGGATTTTATCGGCTACAATCAAGCAAGTGTCCTCAGCCGAATAACAGCCTAAGAAATAGTACATGAATTTGATCCTATGAAACTCCCATACTTTGTCGGGATATCTTAAAAACTTCCATATTTAGCCTTTTCAATTTCAAATTAAGCTATCAAAGTTAAAATATGAACGTATTTGATTGATAAAAACGCTGCAGCCCAGTAGTATTATTGTGCAATATGCAAATAACTGCTGAAACAATTTACCGCTATCGAAAAAGTAGGACAGCAAATTATGCTATAATTAAGGAAAACTTAAGCTCAATAATTCCTAGAAATTATAAGTAGGAAATAAATATTTCTCCATCAAACAAAACATTTTTATTAACAGATCAAATGTTTTTCGTGACTCAGCAATTCTAGAATATCTCGCGTATTAATTACATAATTTTCTAGGTCACGATATGAGTTAAGCTGCTATCAGCTAATGTGATTTGTGATAGATTATAATAGATAACACTATTCTAAAAATAGATTTTACCCAATCACCACTACATAACCTGTGCTGACTTTCGGAGTACACATTATACATATAATAAATCACTTTGTTTACATGCAATATTTTAAGAAGTTTTATACAATTGTAAGAAACAAACAAATTGAAAATGGAATTTAGTGTGAAATTGAAAGGGACAACTAAACACTGTAGTGCTTAAGTGACATTTAAATTAAACTTAAAACGATGTGCTCTGGCCCTTGTAAATGAAAAATAGTAAGTAAGTAAGTAACGACTTTATTTAATGAGGCTAACACATTCGGTTTCCCGATCTTCCATGCGGGCCTCAGCATATACATAGCATATACATAACAATATATACATTACACATTTTAAATAACATATATACACAAATAGAAAAAAAAAACAACTAAAATCAAACAAAAAAACAAAACAAAAAAAACAAAAAAACAAACAAACATCAAGAAACCACATTTTGTAACCTGGGCATGAAAAATACATTTTTTACAAGTAAGATTAAAACAATATTGTAAAAACAAAACATTATACATTCTATTCTTGTGTGGCATTATCATTACAACAAAATGTACACTCATTTAATTAGAAAATTGCCACTTAATATATGTGGCTTGAAATTTCTTCAAAGTATCTGAATTTCGAATATAAATTGGGATGTCATTCCATATTTTAGGACCAGAATAGTCAAATGATTTCCTAAAGTACTCAGTTGTTGGTTTCGGTATGACTAGTTTCTCATTTTGAACAGATCTTAAGTTGAAGTTGTGTTTGTCATTTATCATTTGGAATTTATTTTTCATATAATTAGGAAAAGATGGCTCATTAATAGATTTATACATGAGAATAGCTTTTTTGTACATAATTCTTTGATCAAAGGACATCCAATTAAGCTCTTTAAATAGTTCATTTGATGGGGAATCAAAACTTTTATCCAAGATTATTCTAGCAGCTCTTTTTTGAAATTTGATAATTTGTGAAAGTAATTCACTACTACAGTTTCCCCATATAGTGCAACAGTAGTCTAAATGAGGCAGAATATATGCATTGAAAAAGAGTTTTCTAGAATGAAGATCAAGATATTGTTTAATTCTAAGAAGCAGGTAGAGTTGTGAATTGCATTTTCCAATAGTTTTTTGAATTTGAGTTTTCCATTTGAGATTGTTGTCAACAAAGACACCTAGTACTTTTTCTGTGTCTGTAAATTCTATTTCTTTGTTATGAAGATACAGTGTAGGTGTAGCATTATTTTCTAATTTTGTATTCCTAATTGACAGAGTCATAGCTTTTGTTTTAAGTGCATTTAGTATCATTGAGTTTTGGATGCACCATGTGTTAACATTATCAATATCTGTTTGAAGATTTTCATTGACTTCTTGTACAGTATTTCCTATAGAAGTTAACGAAGTGTCATCTGCAAAAATATTAGCATTAGATCTTTTTATATGCAGGTGTATGTCATTTATATATATTAAGAAAAGTAAGGGTCCCAGGACTGAGCCCTGGGGTACTCCTGAGACAACGTCAGCAGATTTAGATAAAAGACCCGACACACTTACTTTTTGTGACCTGTCTGACAGATATGATTTAATCCAAGTAATGGCCTGTGATGAGAGATGATAGAAAGATAGTTTTTCAAGAAGAACATTGTGGTTTACTAAATCAAAGGCCTTTGATAAATCTAGAAAAACAGTTCCAACAAGTTTTCCATTGCTTAGTGCATTTATCCAGTTATCAGTTACATTTATAAGTGCCGTCTCGCATGAATGGTGTGACCTGAAGCCTGATTGAGCAGTGTAAAGTAAATTATTTCTTTCTAAAAAGAGTTTTAAGTGGTCTGATACATGTTTTTCAAATATTTTAGAGATAAGTGGGAGTACTGAAATTGGTCTGTAATTGTTTTTGTCTGTCTTTGTACCTTTTTGTAGATTGGTGTTACCTTTGATTGTTTTAAAAGAGTTGGAAATTTTCCATTTTTGATACTTAGATTTATTATGGCACAAAGTGGCTCATCTATGACATCTGCAGCTGTTTTTAGAAATTTGGCACCAATTTCGTCTAAGCCAGTTGCTTTTGTAATATCAAGACAGTTAAGCTTTTGTTTTACATAACTTTGTTCAACAAAGGGTATTTCAAATTTATCTGATTCTTTAGTATTTTTTGATAGATTTTGTAATGCAGTCTTCATTTCATGTGATAATTCTGTTATATTTTCAGCTTTTTTAAATACATTTGCAAAGAATGTATTAAACGTTTCTGCTGTTAGCTTTGGATCAGTAATTGGTATGCCATTCTCAGTGTGTATATATGATGTCTGTTGAAAATCAGATTTGCCAGACAAACTTTTCAAGTTTTTCCAAAGTTTTTTTGGATTTTTCTTATTTGAGTTGATCTCCTGATTAAAGAATTCTGTTTTTGCTGTATGAGTTAGTTTTTTAACTTGTGATTTCCAGTATTTGAAATCTTCAACATTATGCTTCTTTTTTGCATGGTCCCTATTACGCATTGCATTTGCTATATCTTCATTAAACCAATCAGCTTGATTTTTATGTTTTACACGTTTTTGTTTGTATGGGGCATGTTCGTTAAGAGTTTCTAAAAATAATTTGTTAAAAGTATCTAAAGCATCATCTGGATCATTAAACATATTTATAATAGACCATGGTTGCTTTGAAAGGTCACATAAGAATTTGTCAGCATTAAAGTTCTTCAGGTGCCTGTATTTAATTGTAACATGCAATGGACCCTTCTTGATATTTTTTTGGTTTGCCAGTTTTGTGAAAAATATAGGATAATGGTCACTAACAGAAAGTATAGGGACTGCAGTGTATGATATATTTTGTGGTTGGTTACTGTAAATATGATCAATAATAGTGGAAGAAACTGGTGTTTCTCTTGTTGGTTGTGTTATAAGTTGTGATAAATTAAAGGAATTGATGATATTATTCCTTGCGGAATTACTTGAGCCTGTAGGTCCAAAATTGTAATTAAAATCTCCGAAAAGAATTACTTCTTTGTTTCCTATAAATGTTTTCTCTAGAACTTCTTCAATTTTTTCTTTTGGTCTATAGATGTAACCTACCAAAAAGGATTTCTGGTTATCAAGTTTCGTTTCAAGCTATATTGATTCAATGTCATCAGATTGTAGGTCAGACCTTAACTCACAAGGAAGTGTACACTTAACAAACAAAATAATTCCACCACCATTTGATTTCCTATCACGTCTTAACATCTGATAATTATTTAAAGATATTTCAGAGTCATAAAAACATCACTTAGAAAAGTTTCTTGTAGTCCCAATACATCAATGTCTGGATATTTATCTATTAGATATTAAATTCCGTTAAATTTTGGATACAGATAATGAATGTTTAAATGTAAAAAGTTTATTCCTTTTTTGTTAAATGTTATTTCGTCGAAACTGGAATTCTGATCAATATTAGCATTTTTTTCCATAGAATGATGATTTGTAGATAATGTTTCAGTATTGTTTATTGATTCAACCAGGTTATCATTTAGTACCAGTGTGGTAACATCCATGTTGTCCCTGGCCAGGAATTCCATGGTCCCTGATACCCTCTGTTCTTCTGATGATGATGTTGAGGTCTCCGAGCATTTAATTGCCTGCTTTTGGCATTCCGAAAATTTATGTGCTCCTTGGAAGGCCCATTTATTTGATCTCTAGAAGTGGTGCTAGAGATGCCAAGGATTTTTCTAATTCCTGCATTTAGTTGTCGTCCAAGTACAGCTGAACCTTCTTTATTTAGCCTAATTTCATCATAGAAGAGACTTTGGTTAACCTTATCATTTATCATAAAAGCACTGGTGTTATCAATAAAGATGAACTCTTTATTCTTGCAAAGTTCTTCAAGAAGACTATTTGCTTCAAGGATATTTGTCCTAGACAATAGATCTTTTCTTTTGGGCAGTATAGATGATACAGCAATCTTTGCTTTAGGGTTCATTGATTGTAGCAAAGAAAAGAGTTCATTAAAGTCTTCACATACAGACTGTGGTGTGTTGGCATTTGAAATGTTGTCAATGCCTGTATGCAGGATGATAACATCTGCTTCTTTTGTCAACTTTTGTTGTGATGTATTATCAGTTATTACTTTGTTGATGTCTTTGATGGATGCTTCATTTGTTGATTTGATGTTGACATTTACCAGATGTGAATTCATTTTCTTTCTTATAAGTCCTTTTGTAGCTGAATCGCCCAAGATGAGTACTTCGTATTTCTTTGGCTGACTTACATTTCTTTCAGAAGGTGAATTTTTCTCAGAGTTATGTTGTGTTCTGTATGATTCTTGGGTTGATGTCTTTGTGTTCAGTGTAGGTATAACGGTGTCTTGTGTTTTTGGATAAACATTCTGAACTGTAGTGTTTTTTGTTAATCCTCCTTCATGTATCAGTTCCTTTCGTAGATGTTCCATCTCCTGCTTAATAGAGTATATGTCATTTTTTGAAGGTGAATTCTCTGTGTTTCTCTTCACTAGGTCAAGTGAGCATGCAATTTCCTCGAATTGCTCTTTCATAGATTTTAGATCCGACTGTAGTGTCTCAATGGTGTCTTGTTGCAAACATTGTGCAGAGACCTTTTCCCGCAGTATTTTATTTTCTTGTTTTAATGACTGATTTGCATTTTTTTGTTTAACAATTTCTTCTTCAAGAATAAGATATTTTGCATTCTTGTCACTGTTGAAAGTTTTGTTATTTTCTGAAAGTCTGTTCTTTAAATCTTTGATTGATAATAGGAGTTTTTCATTTTCAGATTTGAGTTTATCATTGTCTGTAATGCTTTTGCAGTATTTTGCGTTTAAATCCTCTTGTATGTCACATTGCACGGAGAAATCACATTTTGCTAAACATGGAGTATTTGCAGAATCAGATACTAATGATTCAGTGCTGCTGCTGATACATGAATTTGATACACTTTTTGTGTCACTGTTTATTTCAAAGCTTTCATCCTCATTAATACTGATGATAGATTTCACAAAGGTCCTCTTGTTAATGGATTTCACATAAGTTTCATCACTGTGTTCTTTGCTTTGCGTGATTTCGGGCTGTTTTTCAGTGGAATTTTGATGGTATTTTTTGAAGTTAGAATTGATAGGACTTGCACTTTTAGTCTCTGTTGTGTCAATTAGTTGCTTCACTTTTGTTTGCTCTGTGTTATTAAAAAAGTTCTCAATTGTAGGTGAACTGCATTTAGAGTTTGCTTTGGTGTTATGTTCATCTGTACTTGGTATGTACTGATCATATTTGGAATTAGGTGTTGAGCCAACTCTATTTAAAGGCGTTGAGTTTTTGGGTTGAAAGTTTACAGGTCTAGAACCCTTTGTGACAAGATGACTGGATTGTGCCTCCTTTAGACATTTGCTGAGGTACTCCCTGTTTACTGGGGATCTTCCCTTCTTTTTGTCAGTTTTCTTCATCTCTTTTGCCATTTTCAACAATTCTTTGTCAATTGGTGGGCCAAATAATTTTGTTGTCACAGAATTCAAAAGGCTCCTAGATTTTGATTTTTCTTTAAGTTTTGTTCCTATAGGACTTTTGGATTTTTCTGTTGGTTTGTCATTGTCTAGTTCATTCTCTAGTGTGGCAGATAGTGTTTTAAATATGGTGTTTCTCCATATTCTACATCCTGGTCCTTGTATTAAGAGTGTTTGGGTATTATATGATGTTATTACAACTTTTTTGTCCATAATTGATATTGTTGTTGAGATTCCAGTTGCATCTTTTGTGGGTGAGAAAGTATACATCTGCTGGAGAAGCAACATTAATTGTTCTTGTGTGCTGTTTTGATAGAACTTGATTGACACACAAAATGTGTTGTCACTTGTGTACATATCATAAAGACGCCCATTATTCTCATCACTGTAATCTCCAGATAAGTCACAATCAGAAAATCCACTGAAGCCTTCACTGTCTGTAGAAGTGTTTAATTCCATTGTTTGAGCTAATGCAGCTTAATTTCCTTTTAGCAAGTTTAAAGTAAAGCTGTTAGAACAACATATTTGTTTGCATTATGCTATTTGAAGAATGTTAGGTGAGAAATTCCTGTTAAATCCAGTGTCCAATATTTTATTTTATTTTGTCAAATTCCTTTTATTTTTCTAATTTATGTCAAAATTAAGACTTTAAAATCAAAATAAGATCCACATTCTAATTCACAATTTTTTCTCCAATACAAAGATATAATTTTTATCAAAATTTGTCTATTTAAACACTAATTATTAGTTAAAAGTATGAGAGCAAATAATCCATGTCTGTTCTGTTTGAAAGCTAACAACAATCTAAAAAAAAAAAATCTAAAAAATTCACAATTAATTGCTGATGATTTTAACCAAAAATATTTTTAATGAGACATATCCAAGAGAAATAATAATTAAAATACTAATGACTTATGTTCTATTGTCTACATGCCAACTATGATATAACACGAAGCAATTCTAATTAACATTGTCGCATGTACTATGTATTATGCTTGAAGTTTATTTGCATGGTTTTATTCTGAATATTTCTTTGACAATTTTTTCTATTTACAAATAAATCAATAAGGACACTGTTCTGCTTGAAAGTAGAAAATCTGAATGATTTCAGATTTGGACACCTAAAATAGATTGCTCTACAAATCTCGAACATGTATGGAACAAATTGTCTCTGTTTTATCTTTTGTGTGTGTGTTTTTTTGTTGTTGTTTTTTTTCTGAAAAAGCCTTGCATGTCCGTAGCATTCAGTGCATTCAGCACTTTGATTGTATGTACAACCTAATTTTGGTGAAAAATTGTTGTCTTGTAACATTTTTTTTTTAGTTTACCCTTACCCTAATGAGCATATTGTGAAAAATGGCCGTTTTCATTGAAAATTAAGCCTCCTGTTACAAGTTCAAACTGCTATGAAACTATGAAAAATGCTTCAATACTAATCAAACTTGGCACAAATGTTGACTGGACCATTGCCTTTGTAACGACATGCTCAGTCTTAAATTTCCTGTTACCATGGGAACGACGGGACATTTCAAAATTGCCAAAAATCACTATTTTGCCATGATTTTTTCCATTAAAATTTATTTCAAAGGTTTTTCAGACTTGGTTACACGTTACCTTATGATCGACCTGGGGTCACTTTTAGCCTCACACAAGTCCAAAATCTTCTTGGCTATGAGGGGTACTACTGCACCCCCTTCAACCCCCCCCCCCCGAAACAGAAGGGGGTACATCCCCCTTCTGGCAACTCCCTGATGTATCTTTTGGATGGGCGCGGTGCCGAAAAAGTGCTCGCTTTTTTTAGTAACATTTCTAAAACGAAAACATTTGTTTGGGGCCCAAATAGGACCTTTTTTCACTATTTGAGGCCTTAAAGAGTGCATTGTTTCACGTATATATGAGGTAAAGGGTTAACAAACAAGAGCTGTCACAGGAGACAGCCAAGCTCGACTAATAAAATACTGGACGCAGTAAGGAGGACAAAACTATGAAAGAAAAACCAATTATGTATAATTATGTATTAAGTTATAGTAAAAAAATATCATTTGTTAACATTAATTCCAAGATCAAGGGGAATAATTCTAGAAAAAGTCATGCTAGAGTTATGAACCTTTCACACAACATGTGTGTAATGATAAGAAATATATATTTGAAGTTTGAAGTAGATACCTTAAAAAGTAAAGAAGTTATAATATTTCTTAAAGAAAATCCTTAGTTCAAAGAAAGATAAATCTGTAAATATTGCTTCAAGA
This sequence comes from Ruditapes philippinarum, assembly GCF_026571515.1. Lineage (NCBI taxonomy): Eukaryota > Metazoa > Mollusca > Bivalvia > Venerida > Veneridae > Ruditapes > Ruditapes philippinarum. The sequence goes on from NW_026858064.1 coordinate 463,635, forward strand.
GTTAAGAACATTGTCACATAAAATGTAATTGATGATAAGGAATAAGTATTTGAAGTTTGAGGTAGATACCTTTAAAACTAAAAAAGTTATAGTAAAAAATAACATTTTTCTAGTAAAAAAATCTAAGTTTATAGGGAGATAATTCTTGCAATATAAGTGCTAGAGTTATGAACCTTGCCACATAAGATGTGGATGATGATAAGTTACATATATTTGAAGTATGAAGTTGATCCCTTTAGAAATAAATAAGTAACAGTAAAAAATAGTATTTTTTAAGGAAAATTCTAAGTTCAAGGGGAGATAAATCTGAAATCTGAAAATATTTGTGCTAGAGTTATGAATCTTGTCACATAAGATGGGGATGATGATAAGGTACATATATTTGAAGTATGAGGTTGATCCCTTAAGAAATAAAGAAGTAACAGTAAAAAATAGTATTTTTTAAGGAAAATTCTAAGTTCAAGGAGTTATGAACCTTGTCACATAAGATGTGGTTGATAATAAGGAACAAATATTTGAAGTTTGAAGTTGATACTTTAAAAAATGACAAAGTTATAGTGAAAAATATTTTACTGCACTAAAACTTTAATCTGAAATCTGGACGCGGACGTGGACGCCGACGCCGGGGCGAGAAGGACAGCTCTCCATATACTTCGTATAGTCGAGCTAAAAATGATGAAAAACTTTGGAATTACCCAAAATCTAGTTTTTCAATGTTAACATGTGGTCTTTCACCTAATTTTGGTGAAAAATTGTTGTTTTGTAACATTTTTATTTCTTAAATTAACCCTGTCCCTCATGAGCATATTGTGAAAAATGGCCGTTTTCATTGAAAAGCCTCCCGTTACAACTTCAAACTGCTATGAAACTATGAAAAATGCTTCAATACTAATCAAACTTGGCACAAATGTTGACTGGACCATTGCCTTTGTAACGACATGCTCAGTCTTAAATTTCCTGTTACCATGGCATCGAGAGGACATCATAAAATTGCCAAAAATCACTATTTTGCCTTGACTTTTTCCATCAATATTTATTTCAAAGTGCTGCAACTTCTCAAGGGATTAAGATAGAGTCAAAGGCTTTTCAGACTTGGTTACATGTTACATTATGATCAACCTGGGGTCAATTTTAGCCTCTCACAAGTAAAATTTTTCTTGGCTATGAGGAGGACTACCGCCCCCCCCCCTTCAAACCCCCGAAACAGAAGAGACATATCCCCCTTCTGGCAACCCCCTGATGTATCTTTTGGATGGGGGCAGTGCCGAAAAAGTGCTCGCATTTTTAGCAACTTTTCTCAAATGAAAACATGTGTTTGGGGCCCAAATAGGACATATTTTGACTATTTGAGGCCTAAAAGAGGGGGGGGGGTCAAAAGTGCGTTGTTTCGCGTATATATGAGGTAAAGGGTTAACAACAAACAAGAGGGCCATGATGGCCCTAGATCGCTCACCTGAATTATCAAACTCATCTAAACAATTACCTAGACAAGCATTCTGACCAAGTCTCATGACAGGTGAGTCAAAAATGTGACCACTACAGTGTTAACAAGGATTATCCATATTTGAGCAGTGCGACCTAGTTTTTTACCCAGGTGACACATATTCAAACTTGACCTAGAAATCATCAAAACAAACTTTCAGACCAATTTCCAGGATACTTGGATCAAAACAGTAGCAACTAGAGTGTTAACAAGATTTTTTCTATTTTTAGCTCCGGTGACCTAGTTTCACATGCGATTTCGAACTCATCCAAGCAATTACCTAGACAAACATCCTGACCAAGTTTGATGATAATTGAGTCGAAAATGTGACCACTAGAATGTTAACAAGGTTTTTCCATATTTGGGCGGTGTGACCTAGTTTTTCATCCAAGATGACCCATGTTAGAACTTGACTTAGAAATCATCAAAACAAACTTTCAGACCAATTAACAGAATATTTGGATCACAACAGTAGCCACTAGAGTGTTAACAAGATTTTTTCTATTTTTAGCTCCTGTGACCTAGTTTTTCATCCGAAATGTCCCATGTTCGATTTATTCCCAGCAATGACCTAGACAAGTTTCCTGACCAAGTTTGATGACAATTGAGTCAAAATTGTGACCACTAGAGTGTTAACAAGGTTTTTCTATTTTTAGCTCCTGTGACCTAGTTTTTCATCCGAGATGACCCATGTTCGAACTCATCCGAGCTATCACCTAGACAAGCATCTTGATCAAGTTTGATGATGATTGATGCAAAAATGTGACCGCTAAAGTGTTAACAAGGTTTTTCTATTTTTAGCTCTGGTGACCTACTTTTTCATCCGAGATGACCCATGTTCGAACTCATCCAAGCTATCAACTAGATAAGCATCCTGACCAAGTTTGATGATGATTGATGCAAAAATGTGACCACTAGAGTGTTCACAAGGTTTTTTCTATTTATAGCTCCGGTGACCTAGTTTTTCATCCGAGATGACCCATATTCGAACTCATCCGAGCTATTATCTAAACAAGCATCCTGACAAAGTTTGATGATGATTGGGTCAAAAATGTGACCACTAGAGTGTTCACAAGGTTTTTCTATTTTTAGCTCCTGTGACCTAGTTTTTCATCAGAGATGACCCATGTTCGAACTCATCCAAGCAATTGACTAGACAAGCATTCTGACCAAGTTTGATGATGATTGGTTCAAAAATGTGACCACTAGAGTGTTCACAAGGTTTTTCTATTTATAGCTCCTGTGACCTACTTTTTCATCCGAGATGACCCATGTTCGAACTCATCCAAGCTATCACCTAGACAAACATCCTGACCAAGTTTGATGATGATTGGGTCAAAAATGTGACCTCTAGAGTGTTCACAAGGTTTTTCTATTTTTAGCTCTTGTGACCTAGTTTTTCATCCGAGATGACCCATGTTCGAACTCATCCGAGCTTTCAACTAGATAAGCATCCTGACCAAGTTTGATGATGATTGAGGCAAAAATGCGACCGCTAGAGTGTTCACAAGTAATTGTGGACGGCCGGACGGACGACGGACGACGGACGACGGACGACGGACATTCACCGATCCTAAAAGCTCACTGAGCAAGCTCAGGTGAGCTAAAAATGATGAAAAACTTTGGAATTACCCAAAATCTAGTTTTTCCATTTTAACATGTGGTCTTTCACCTAATTTTGGTGAAAAATTGTTGTTTTGTAACATTTTTATTTTTTTAGTTTACCCTTACCCACATGAGCATATTGTGAAAAATGGCCGTTTTCATTGAAAAGCCTCCTGTTACAAGTTCAAACTGCTATGAAACTATGAAAAATGCTTCAATACTAATCAAACTTAGCACAAATGTTGACTGGACCATTGCCTTTGTAACAACATGCTCAGTCTTGAATTTTCTCTTACCATGCCAACGAGGGGACATTTCAAAATTGCCAAAAATCACTATTCTGCCATGATTTTTTCCATCAAAATTTATTTCAAAGTGCTGCAAATTCTCAAGGGATTGAGGTAGAGTCAAAAGCTTTTCAGCGTTGGTTACACGTTACCTTATGATCGACCTGGGGTCATTTTTAGCCTCTCACAAGTCCAAAATCTTCTTGGCTATGAGGGGGACTACCGCCCCCTTCAAACCCCCCTGATGTATTTTTTGGATGGGTGCCGTGCCGAAAAAGTGCTCACTGTTTTTTAGTAACATTTCTCAAAAGAAAACATGTGTTTGGGGCCCATATAGGACATTTTTTCACTATTTGAGGTCTAAAAGAGGGGGGGGGGTCAAAAGTGCTATGTTTCGCGTTAATATGAGGTAAAGGGTTAAGATTATAAACATCCCCAAGGAGAAGATCGGATGCTTTCGGAATAATATTTGATATAACGATTTTTTGACATGTTATATGGCCCTATAAAAATGTTTGTTTGCCTAGCAGCTTTGGTTATATTTTCAAACAACCATTTATATAGGGCCATAAATAATGTGTCAAAACCCAAGTTGAGCTGAACCTAAACCTATGGTTAATATGGGTTCATATGTAACCAGTGGTGAGGTTCTTATTCGAGTTTCCACATTGGTGCCATTTATGGTTACCACTTTTAGGAAGCTGACATCTGGAATGACTTAAACTCACTGTGTAAATCAGTTGGTGTTTAATATATAAATTAAGTACAAGAATTACAATGTTTATCAAGAAAAGAAAGAAAGAAAGAAAGAAAGAAAGAAAGAAAGAAAATTAAAAAGAAAGTAACACTTACATCGTCTGTGTTTGCCTTGACCATTTTACTGACATAAATGTTAGGTACACCTTCCATTTCGATTGTTATGTTGACACCTATATCACGGACGCCACTTTCTTCATCATACGCTTCTAGGTAAACACTAAGTTAAATAGAGGTACACACTAAGTTAAATAGAGGAACACACTAAGTTAAATATAGGAACACGCTAAGTTAAATATAGGAACATGCTAAGTTAAATAGAGGAACACACTAAGTTAAATAAAAGGAACACACTAAGTTAAATATAGGAACACCCTCAGTTAAATATAGGAAAACGCTAAGTTTAATATAGAAATACGCTACGCTTGATATAGGAACACGTTAAATTAAATATAGGAACACATTAAGTTAAATATAGGAACACGCAATGTGTTTGTATATTTAACATGCTAAGTTAAATATACAAACACAAGTTTACAAAAGTTAAACATAGGAGCCCTCTTAGTTAAAGAACACATTTAGTTAAATATCGGAACTCACTAAGTTAAAATTTAGGAACATGTTTAGTTAAATATAGAAACACCCCAAGTTAAAAAAGGAACATCCTAAGTTAAAGAACACATTAAGTTAAATATAGGAACGAGCTAAGTTAAATATAGGAAACTTATCTTTTTTCATATCATGTGTGCATGACTATATGAAGAAAACTTAAATAAAAATAAAATAATGCAATACTTTAAAAAATATTAGTTGAAAAAATTATATTTCTTGTTACTATTAGTTTACACAAATTCATTTAATTTCTTTTTTATTTTTATAGTTTGTTTGTTTGTTTGATTGGGTTTTACGTCACACCGACACAGTATATGTCATATGACAAAGTTCCAGCTTTACATGTGGAGGAAGACCTCAGGTGCCCTTCAGTGCATTATTTCAGGCACGAATGGGCACCTGTGTAGAACCACCGATGTTCTGTAAGCTAGCTGGATAGCTTCCTCACATATGAAAGAATCCAAAGTCCCTGTAGGGATTCGAGCCCACAGAGGTGAGGGGCAAGTGGTTTGAAGTCAGTGACCTTTTTATGGTACAGTGATGAAAAACTATTATAAAGTATATAAATACCCGCCGATATAAAATCATTGTCAACACCTGTCGGGGTAAGTAAAGGACCCAGAGAAGCTTTAGGACCTGGTGTTGCCTAGTAAGCACACAGGCATAACCAGGTCCAGGGTTTATACATGTTCGAAAATTACACATTTGCATTAAAATCTTAGTCAATTTTATCATACTCGTCGCGTAAGTTTGGCCCTGTTGTACGGATTTAAACAAATTACATAAATACCTGCTTGAAAAGTTAAAGGGTTTGACGTTAGTATTTTGCACAATGTATGTGGTAGTGTTATCGTCAGCACTTGAAGTAATGGGTTTAGTAAAGTCTGTAGTCACGATGGTCGAGTCCATCTTTGTGTTGCCAAGGACATCATGTGCTCGAACCCATATCTTTAACTGGTCGCCTGAAGAATATATTCATACAAAACTACATAAAGACCGACTTGAAATAGTTATTTCTCTGACTTTGTGTATTAATCTCTTTTCGTGATATGTGATCAATGTTAAATACGACACGAAAAACATGATTAAAAAAAACAAGATTAAAAACAAACAAAAATCAAAATCAAAGAAAAACGTAGCAATAACGCAGACTAAACACAGTTATTTTTAACCTACAAGAATTTCAAATAATTTTTTAATAAACACACGTGCTAAGAATTTCTATAAAGTAAAATTCATAAACTGAATCACTGCTTTATTTAATAGTTTAGTTTGTTGTTGAAACAGAAATCGTGTACATCATGTCACTGTTAGCTTACCCAACAATGAAAAATAATTAATGTATTTGATTGTTGAACTCTGACCTCTAACTGTGACCTTGACATTTTTTTAATACATATTATCAAGGCTATAGAAAGGACGCGGCAAATATACATAAAATCAAAACCATTGGTGTCACAGGAGCTCAGATGGCAAATATTTTCAGATCATGTGACCAATTTTAAAAATGTTTCGTCTACATCTAGATAAATTTTCCTATTACCCTAGTGTATGGCATCAAAGAATACAATATCAATTAATCACGATCAGTTCTTAAAATTGACAAATATACCATAAAATTTGACAGATTTTTATAAAAACAAATTTTGATAAATTCGAATTTATTTTCTTAAGAGACAACACTGTTGGATAATATGAAAAGGCTGGTACTTTTATGGTTGGTGAGATGAAAAATATAACGATGCAGTTGGTTTCCCATTCACTCTGTTATCTTAATTGCAAAATAAATCTTAGAATGACCTAACATAATTATATTCAAATTAATCGTGAATCGGAAACATTATATGAATTTATCATTACCGCTCCTCATCCGCTCTTTTATTGTGGTCGTTTCCCTGATTGGCTCAACTTTTGTCCAGTCTGCTCCGTGTATTTGTGAAGCAATGTCCCTGGTATACTGGTATTCAAATTTGACAATACCATGAATGTTTGTGATAGGAGCAAGAGTTCTCTCCCCTTCCATGTCATCGAGTGATGCATTTACAAATCTATAAATATGATATCATCAAGTGATGCATTTACAAACCTATAAATATGATGTCAACGAGTGATGCATTTACAAACCTATAAATATGATGTCAACGAGTGATGCATTTACAAACCTATAAATATGATGTCATCGAGTGATGCATTTACAAACCTATAAATATGATGTCATCGAGTGATGCATTTACAAACCTATAAATATGATAATATCGAGTGATCCATTTACAAACCTATAAATATGATGTCATCGAGTGATGCATTTACAAACCTATAAATATGATGTCAACGAGTGATGCATTTACAAACCTATAAATATGATGTCAACGAGTGATGCATTTACAAACCTATTAATATGATGTCATCGAGTGATGCATTTACAAACCTATGAATATGATAATATCGAGTGATCCATTTACAAACCTATTAATAGGATGTCATCTAGTGATGCATTTACAAACCTGTAAATAGGATGTCATCGAGTGATGCATTTACAAACCTATAAATATGATATCATCGAGTGATGCATTTACAAACCTGTAAATAGGATGTCATCGAGTGATGCATTTACAAACCTATAAATATGATGTCATCGAGTGATGCATTTACAAACCTATAAATATGATAATATCGAGTGATCCATTTACAAACCTATAAATAGGATGTCATCGAGTGATGCATTTACAAACCTATAAATATGATAATATCGAGTGATCCATTTACAAACCTATAAATAGGATATCATCAAGTAATGCATTTACAAACCTATAAATATGATAATATCGAGTGATGCATTTACAAATCTATAAATATGATATTTTCGAGTGATGCATTTACAAACCTATAAATATGATGTCATCGAGTGATGCATTTACAAACCTATAAATATGATAATATCGAGTGATGCATTTACAAACCTATAAATATGATGTCAACGAGTGATGCATTTACAAACCTATATATATGATGTCAACGAGTGATGCATTTACAAACCTATGAATATGATAATATCGAGTGATCCATTTACAAACCTATTAATAGGATGTCATCTAGTGATGCATTTACAAACCTGTAAATAGGATGTCATCGAGTGATGCATTTACAAACCTATAAATATGATATCATCGAGTGATGTATTTACAAATCTATAAATATGATATCATGTAGTGATGTATTTACAAACCTATAAATATGATATCATCGAGTGATGCATTTACAAACCTATAAATATGATATCATACAGTGATGCATTTACAAACCTATCAATATGATATCATCAAGTGATGTATTTACAAACCTATAAATAATATATCATCAAGTGATGCATTTACAAACCTATCAATATAATAACATCGAGTGATGCATTTATAAACCTATAAATATGATCTCATTGAGGGATGCATTTACAAACCTCTCAATATGATGCCATTGAGTGATGCATTTACAAACCTATAAATATGATGTCATTGAGGATTGCATTTACAAACCTATAAATATGATATCATCTAGTGATGTATTTACAAACAAATAAATATAATATCATAGACTTATGCATTTACAAACCTATAAATATGAAATCATCGATTAATGCATTTACAAACCTATAAATAGGATAACATTGAGTGATGCATTTACAAACCTATCAATATGATATCATGGAGTGATGCATTTACAAACCTATAAATATGATGTCATCTAGTAATGCATTTACAAACCTTTAAATATGATGTCATCGAGTGATGCATTTACAAACCTTTAAATATGATGTCATCGAGTGATGCATTTACAAACCTATAAATATGATGCCATAGAGTGAGGCATTTACAAACCTAATAAATATGAGGTCATCGAGTGATGCATTTACAAACCTTTAAATATGATGTCATCGAGTAATGCATTTACAAACCTATAAATATGATGCCATAGAGTGAGGCATTTACAAACATAATAAATATGATGTCATCGAGTGATGCATTTTAAAACCTTTAAATATGATGTCATCGAGTGATGTATTTACAAACCTATAAATATGATATCATCAAGTGATGCATTTACAAACCTATAAATATGATGTCATCGAGTGATGCATTTACAAACATATAAATATGATATCATCAAGTGATGCATTTACAAACCTATAAATATGATGTCATCGAGTGAAGCATTTACAAACCTATAAATATGATAACATCGATTGATGCATTTACAAACCTATACATATGATAATATCAAGTGATGCATTTACAAACCTATAAATATGATATAAAAGTTCATTATGTACTTGTTACTCATCCTTACAGACATACTAAAGAATAATTCATGTCTGGCGGAGATTACTTCCCTTTTGATATTGAGAACCAAAATACAGTCCCCTTTACAATCAAATAATGTAGAAAAAGTAACTTGTAGATGAGACCAACTGCATGTAAATTTGCTGACTACCTTAATCAAACTTTCACTACCTCTATCAATTGTTGACTACCTTTAACACTAATTGACTACATCCATACACATTGACTACCTTAACCACTCATTGTCTACATTAATCACTCGTTGACTAACTCAATCACACTTTGACTGCCTTAATCACTTGTTGACTACCTTAACCATTTATTGACTACCTTTACCACTTGTTGACTACCTTTACCACTTGTTGACTACCTTAACCACTTGTTGACTACCTTTACCACTTGTTGACTACCTTAACCACTTGTTGACTACCTTTACCACTTGTTGACTACCTTTACCACTTGTTGACTACCTTTACCACTTGTTGACTACCTTTACCACTTGTTGACTACATTAACCACTTGTTGACTACCTTAACCTCTTAATGACTATATTTATCATACGTTGACTATCTTAATCACATGCGGACGACCTTAATCCCTTGTTGACTACCTTTACCACTTGTTGACTACCTTTACCACTTGTTGACTACCTTTATCATACGTTGACTACCTTAATAATACGTTAACTATCTTAATCACATGCAGACAACCTTCATCACTTGTTGACTACCTTAATCACATACTGACAACCTTAATCACTCGTTGACTACCTTAATCAGTCGTTACACCAATACCATTCGTTTATGGAGGACAAGAAATCGATATCATAATAAGGCACACCTTTATAAACCATATAAATGTTAAACACTGACTTACTTTCTCGTGTAAAGAATACCATCATCTTCTAAATCTTCAAATTGTGGTTTAAACGTCTGTATTTCATTGTTGTAGTGACCTTCCTCGTGAGCTTTGTTCATGAAATATCCTGTCCAGTTGACTACAATGTCTGTAACTTGTCCTGAAAAAAATATTGGAAAAATGGGGAGGAATGGCTGTGGGAGGTGGGAGGAATGGCTGTCAAATATTAGTTCCAAACGGTTTTGAAACAAACAACTTTCAAAATGTAGAAAAAAGTGTCATTGTTGTTTTTGTCATAAAACTATATATTTAAGATCATGAAAAATTTTAAGAAATTCTGTTTTACAGTTTTCATTTGGCCTTTGTGGTAGCTCGATATGTAACTGTAGCATACAACCTTAAATATTGTTATGTCTAAATAAAATAAAGAGGTTTGCTATTTACATGATTTAAAGTATAATGTTTTCTTTATAAAGTATGGCAGAATGACAAGATTGTTAACTGCTCAACATTTTGTCCGAATTAGTGAAAATTAGAGACAAATATTTTTTACTCTGGTGAAAATATACAAGTTTACATTTAATTACATCCTCCTTGGTGAGATATAATCCATATCTAACTACATATAAACAGATATCACTACCTTCACTTCCTGCAGACTGCCATTTGAAGCCTGTGTGGTTTTGAGCAGACGACACGTGCAATCCGTTTGGACTTTCCTTATTCAACTCTACTTCTGACTCTTTGTCATACAGGACAAACCGTCGAGCTATCCGTGAATTGTTGGCAATATCCCTTACTTCCAATAAGATACTGAAAATATTTCGTTTTGATAATTAATGACGAATACAAAAGGCAAACCCCTCCATTTTTATAGATTTGCATCTCTGGCGTGAGTTCGATCCGCAGGAGATGCTTTGGTAGTTTAGCTCGGAGGAAGGTAGTCTAGTACTGGTGTAACTCTCCAGGATTGAGGAACGATGGTGAGGAAACTACCCGCCTATATGACAGAAATACTGTTGGGAAAAAGCGTAAAATGAAACAAACAAACAAAACAAACAATGAGACCTATAACTATCTAATGCACAATAGACAGTTATTTATTTGTTGTTGTCAGGGTGGTTCATGTCCTCGAAAAGACGTCATTAATGGTTTCAAAATATCGCAGCAAGTAATACCACTGTTAAGCCGCAGCTTTTTGCAGACATTTCCTGGCATAAAAAGTCGAGACTTAAATTCAAATACTTGACTGTTGACAAGGTATGCATTAGAAAAAAAAAATATCGCAGATTATTATGGCTGCAATCGGCTGCCTAAAGTAGGCATATTTGTTTGCGTGGCTTAGTCTACTATGTACACAGAAAATGTTGCGGTAAAACTCCACTTTTTACGACAGAAGTGTGACAGAAAAACTCTTCTAGTTTCTTTTAAGTCGCGTCATTTTATACAATTTTGACATAAAATCTCACGGATTTAAAAGTTGCCGGCATTATTTTATAAACTGACAATCAAATTTCTTGCAGCATTAAAATGAACGCTACCGGCCACCGGAATATGGGGACGCTACCGGCCACCGGAATATGGGGGCGCTACCGGCCACCGGAATATGGGGACGCTACTGGCCACCGAAATATGGGGATTTTTTTACGTAAAACAAAAACGTGATTTCTATATGGTTAACTGTGTTCGGTGGTGAAATTATATATACGTACCTATACATTCCTGGTTCCAGAGGAGTAAACGTCTGGTAGTGTGACATATTACCCATGTGTAACGTTTGATTTCTGGCCATAGGTTTGATGGGGTTCCGTTCAGTGAGTTGTAGTGTAGCATCTTTTACAACAAGTTTGTGAAGCTCCAGATAGTACATCCACATTTGTGAACCATACTTGTCGTCTGTCCAGCCTTTCCAGCGTACTGTGATTGGTTCCTTTATAGATACAACTTTCAATTAAAGATCAATCACGTTGAATTATATCTTGATAAGATATTTTATTGTACAGGAAACAAGCGTTTTATGCTCGACAATAGTGTTATATGAAATATAAAAGTTATATGTCAGAAAAGGTTATATTACATTTAAAGGGCGTAACATGTCCAGAACGGGTATTATATGTAGGAAACGAAAGTAATATGTAGAAAATGAGTATTATCACATAAACCGCGGCGCAGGAGTGTAATAAAGCCATTTAATAAAAACGATATTACACTAGTGTAATAACACTTTGACGTGACGTCATTTGCGCTATATAAAAACATAGCGTAAAACCGCGCTAATGTTAGCGTTACACTATAGGCGCGTCATTGAAAAAATACTCATTTTTACAGTTTACTGTTCTTATTTTATACATGTGATAAATAGAATATTATATCCGTGTAGATTCAATACTAAATTTATTGAACTCGTTGAATAAAACAATATTATGCTCGCCAGAGGCTCGCATAATATGATTTTATTCAACTCGTTCAATAAATTTAGTATTTAACTCACAGGCAGGCCACATCAACTTTGTGAGACCGGGTAAAACTGCGAAGACAGAAGCTTCACAGAAGAAATCGATCCTTGACGGCGCCACAGGATGGAATATGTCAGTCGATCTAGGAAAGAAGCTTGTGTTCCTGGGTATCGTCCAGACCAACTTGAGACCAGACATTGTACTGTGGTCCGAGACAGGGAAGAAGCTCGTTGTCATCGAGTTGACAGTACCTTGGGATACGAGATGTGAAGAGGCCTATGAGAGGAAGAAGGCCAAGTACACTGAACTACTTGAGCAGTGCCGACACCGAGGTTGGCGGACATGGCTATTCCCCATCGAAGTAGGCGCTAGAGGGTTCTGTGCGCAATCTGTATGTAGAATGATGACAGCTGTTGGCACCACTGGCAGAGACAGGCGCCGGGCAACCCAGAAGCTGAGCCAGGCTGCAGAGCTGGCGTCTAGCATGGCTGTGGCTACGACGCGAGGAGACAAGCTGGATGCGATCAACCTCCACACCGTAAGACGGTGGGCCCACCCGCCATTACAGATGTACTTGGATAAGAGCCGAAACATCTGGCGGGGCACCAAGCTGACGATGGAGGAAGATCCGCAGTCGAGAACCAGACCTCAGAAAAGGTGCGTTTAAGACTGTATTATCCCACATTGATCATCTGGTTTACCATGTGACTTCTAGGAAAGACTGGATGGCAACCAGGAATAGATTGGTGACACTTGAGAGACAGTTGACCCAGGAACAGACTGGAACCGGGGCACTAGGGGTAGCATCCCGACGTGCAGCCTTCGTGAGAAGACACCCACAGACAAGCTACAGACTCCACTAATGAAAGACACCCCCAGAGTCTTCCGAGACGGGGGAGGATGAAAGACTCACATGGACGGATTTTATGGAATCGACACGGCCTGCCCAATCGACTACGGACTCAGCACCAGGGACAGTAACTTGCCCTTGTGGCAAAGTCTGCAAAAACCAACGAGGGTTACGCATTCACCAGGGGAAGTCTGGTTGCCAGCGCGTGAGGCCACTTGAGCAGCGCATAGCCAGTATGGCTAGTGAGACGCGGGAGTACTCCAGTCAGGAGACTACCCACAGTACTGATGAACTCTCCGCTCAAGAGACAGCGCACGATGCCACCCAGGATCCAATGATGGATGAAGACGACCCCCTCCTAGAGCTACTGAATAAATCGCAGGACACTAGCAGCCAACCACAGGAGCAAGAGGCCGTCCCTGACCGACCACGCCCAATGCCTATCACAAGAACACCCAAGATCAAGTGGCCCAAGGCATCTGAGAAGGCACCATGGAAACAGTTTGACGAGGACCTAGACATTTCATCCTCGAATTATCCATGCAAGGTCCAGTACAACCGGAAGTTACACACCCTTTCCACCCTTGTATACTCTGTTGCAAGGAGAGGTTTGGAATTGAAGAAACAAAGAAACGCAATGGAGGCTCAAAAGCCGAACCGGAGGCAACACCGCATAGAGAACCTGAGGAAAGAAATCAGACAGCTGAAGAAGCAGTACCGAGACAGCTCACCAGTGCAGCGCCTTGGCCTGTCCCAACTACGTGACACACTGCGCACACAGTTGAAGTCTCTGCGGCGAGCTGAGAACACGAGGAGAAAAGCGAGGGAGCGAACAAGAGAGCTGCGTTCACAGCCAACCCATTCAAATTTGCGAAAGACTCTGCTTGACAAAAAGCGTTTTCAGGAACATTAGAGACCCCACTTGAAGAGATTGAGAAGTACCTGCATGATACGCATTCAGATGTCAACAGAGAAGACGCCCTAGGGGACTGTGACCGGATAGATCCTGCCTTACCTCCAGAGACGCCACTGGTAACCACTGAAACCCACTGTGGAGAGGTTAAGGACGTCGTCAAGAAGGCTCGATGGGCTCTAATCCTGGTCCTAACGCCATCCCGTACAAAGTGTACAAGATGTGCCCACTCCTACTGAAGAGGGCTATGGAGACTCCTCAAGGTGGTGTGGAGGAAAGGGGAAGTACCAGAAGCCTGGAAGGAAGCAGAGGGAATATTCACGCCCAAGGAAAGGAACTCCAAGACAGTCAATCAGTTCCAGACCATCTTGCTACAAAATGTCGAGGGGAAGATATTCTTCGCTATCCTGGCCAGAAGACTTACCTCTTTCCTGACGACCAATGCGTACATCGACACTTCAGTCCAGAAGGGTGGAGTACCTGGTTTTCTCCGGTTGTGTAGAGCACACCAGCGCCATCACCCAACTAATTCAAGAGGCGAAGACGGGGAAGAAAGACTTGACAGTAGTTTGGCTCGATCTTGCCAACGCATACGGATCTATTCCCCATCAGCTGATCTACACAGCCCTCCAGCACTACCACGTCGACAACCATCCCCAGAAAATCATCACCAGTTATCTTGACGGCAATCAAGCTTCGGTTTTCTGTTGGCGACCAGCTGACGAAGTGGCAGAAGTTGGAGAAAGGTATAGTCACCGGATGTACTGTTTCTGTGGTACTCTTCGTCATGGGGATGAATCTGCTCATCAATGCTGCCATTAGAGAGACCCGCAGACCAAAGACAGAGTCAGGTATCTACCTCCCATCAAGCCGAGGTGTTATGGATGACCTCACGTTGACGACACCAACACACGTCCAGGCTAGATGGATGTTGACAGCACTGACCAAACGTCGCGTCATGGGCCCGCATGAAATTCAAGGGCCGTATAGTCCAGGTCCTTCATTATCAAGAAAGGCAAGACGACAGACAGATTCTAGCTCCGAGTTACAGAACGAGGAGATCCCATCCATCAACGAAAGAACCCAATCAAGTGGCCTTGGGAAGTGGTTTTTTGATGCCAAGCCTAGTAGACAAGGACAACGTCAAGAAGCTAGAGAACCAGGTAGAAGACGGGCTGAAGAAGATAGACCGGAGCAACCTACCTGGGAAGTTCAAGCTTGGCTGTACCAGCATGCCTTTATTACCATAAGGCTGAATCTGGCCAATGATGCTGTTACGAGGTAACCCAGGCTCAAACAATAGAAGCCTTAGAGAGAATCACCAGCCGACATCTTCGCAAGTGGCTTGGAATCCCACCAGTTTCTCCAGTGTTGGACTGTATGGGGAAAAACCAACAACTTGCAACTCCCACTATCTTCACTGGTAGAAGAATTCAAGACGGCGAAGACAAAGACTGGTGCTTACCCTAAGAGACTCCCCAGATGAGCAGATCCCGGGAAGCAGGGATCGTTACCCATTTACTGGAAGAAAGTGGTTAGCGACAGAGACTGTCAGCCAGGCGGAGAGCTCTCTCATGCAACAAGGAAACATCGTCGGTGTAACGGCTGTCGGACGACAAGGTATTGGTGCAACCAAAACACTCCTATGGAGCCAAGCCAACCAGACTGAGAGGCGAGCCCTGATACAGTCAGAAGTATGGAAGGAAGAGGAGAACAAGAGACAGGCCAGAGCGGTAGAGATGGGTGCGCAGGGTGCATGGACCAACGTGGGAAAACCATTGGAAAAGGAAGCTGACCCCTGGGAGGACATCTGGAAGTATTGAACCACTTCGTCTATCCTTCCTCCTCAGGTCAGTTCATGACCTCCTGCCATCTCCAGCTAACCTCTGTCGATGGGGACTAATCCACAGACCCAACATGCAGTCTGTGCAAGAAACCAGGCACTCTAGAACATGTTTTATCTTCCTGCTCCAATGCACTGACGCAGGGGCATATATCGCTGGCGACACGACAACGTCCTCAGAGAGGTTGCCGATTGGCTGGAATGGGGAGAAGAAGAAGCCACGCAGAAGTAACTCACAGGCAGGCCACATCATCTTTGTGAGAACCGGGTGAAACTGCGAAGACAGAAGCAACCAACTTGAGACCAGACATTGTACTGTGGTCCGAGACAGGGAAGAAGCTCGTTGTCATCGAGTTGACAGTACCTTGGGAGACGAGATGTGAAGAAAGGCCTATGAGAGGAAGAAGGCCAAGTACACTGAACTACTTGAGCAGTGCCGACACCGAGGTTTGGCGGACTTGGCTATTTCCCCATCAAAGAAGGCGCTAGAGGGTTTCTGTGCGCAATCTGTATGTAGGACTGATGACAGCTGTTGGCACCACTGGCAGAGACAGGCGCCGGGCAATCCAGAAGCTGAGCCAGGCTGCAGAGCGGGCGTCTAGCTGGCTGTGGCTACGACGCGAGGAGACAAGCTGGATGCGATCAAACCTCCACACCGTAAGACGGTGGGCGCCCACCGCCATTACAGATGTACTTTGGATAAGGGCCAAAAACATCTGGCGGGCACCAAGCTGACGATAGAGAAGGTCCGCAGTCGAGAACCAGACCTCAGAAAGGTGCGTTTAAGACTGTATTATCCACACCACACTCATTCAATATCCTCTATTTATATGATGGACACGAGTGTATTCTGATGAACACGAATGTAATATGATGGAAACAAGTGAAATATGATTGACACGAGTGCAATATGATGGACACAAGTGTAATGTTATAGACACAAGTGCAATATGATGGTCATGAGTGTGATATGATGGACAGAAGTGTAATATGATGGAAACGAGTGTATTATGATGGACAAAAGTATAATATGATGGACATGAGTGTAATATGATGGACACAAGTGTAATATGATGGACATGAGTGTAATATGATGGACACAAGTGTAATATGATGGGAACCAGTGTATTATGATGGACACGAGTTACATCTAACATGAAATTGTTCAATGTAGAAATCTAGACAAAAAAGTTTTACCTAGGAGACAAAAATATGTTATATGTAGGAAATAAGTGTTATATCTTGGGTAAGAGTTTAATACATAGGAAACGCTATATGTAGGAAACGAGTGTTATATGTAGGAAACAAGGTGCAATATGTAAGAAATGAATTTCATATGTTGGACAAGAGTGTAATATATAGGAATCAAGGTGCTATATGTAGGAAACAAGGTGCTATATGTAGGAAATGAGGTGCTATATGTAGGAAACAAGGTACTATATGTGAAAACAAGGTGATATATGTAGGAAATGAGGTGCTATATGTAGGAAACAAGGTGCTATATGTAGGAAACAAGGTGCTATATGTAGGAAATGAGGTGCTATATGTAGGAAACGAGGTGCTATATGTAGAAAACAAGGTGCTATATGTAGGAAACGAGGTGCTTATATGTAGAAAACAAAGGTGCTATATGTAGGAAATGAGGTGCTATATGTAGGAAACAAGGTGATATATGTAGGAAATGAGGTGCTATATGTAGGCAATGAGGTGCTATATGTAGGAAACGAGGTGCTATATGTAGGAAACGAGGTACTATATGTAGGAAACAAAGTGCTATATGTAGGAAACGAGGTGCTATATGTAGGAAACAAGGTGCTATATGTAGGAAACAAGGTGCTATATGTAGGAAACAAGGTGCTATATGTAGAAAATGAATTTTATATGTTGGGCAAAAGTATAATATATAGGAATCAAGGTGCTATATGTAGGAAACAAGGTGCTATATGTAGGAAATGAGGTGCTATATGTAGGCAACGAGGTGCTATATGTAGAAACGAGGTGCTATATGTAGGAAAAAAGGTGCTATATGTGTAGGAAACGAGGTGCTTCATGTAGGAAACGAGGTGCTATATGTAGGAAACAAGGTGCTATATGTGGAAACGAGGTGCTATATGTGGAAACAAGGTGCTATATGTAGGTAACAAGGTGCTATATGTAGGAAACGAGGTGCTACATGTATATGTAGGAAACAAGGTGATATATGTAGGAAACAAGGTGCTTTATGTAGGAAATGAGGTGCTATATGTAGAAAACGAGGTGCTAAATTTAGGAAACGAGGTGCTATATGTAGGCAACAAGATGATATATGTAGGAAACGATGTGCTATATGTATGAAACAAGGTGATATATGTAGGAAACAAGGTGCTTTATGTAGGAAATGAGGTGTTTTATGTAGGAAATGAGGTGATATATGTAGGAAACAAGGTGCTATATGTAGGAAACAAGGTGCTATATGTAGAATGTAGGTGCTTTACATTGGAAACTTGTTTTGGATGAAGTTTGGTCTTGAAGATCAAAGGATGATGTTTACGGTGCACAATATTAATTTGCCATGCATATCAGCTGAACGTCTGTGAATTCTGGTGAACAGACAAACCATTAGTACTAATTAATACATGTAGAAAAAATTCTAATCGAACAAAGTTATTGTTACGAAATGCCTAAAAACCTTACTTTAGTAAATTCTTTAGGGACATGCAACATTGTTGAATTGTCACAGTTAGTGGCAGTATATCCGCTAATATCATCTTCAGTGCAGTGTTTCGGTGCTTGGAAATCAAATTTGAAATAGACCTACAAAAGCAAAAAAACAATTATGATATGTATTGTTGGAAAGTCATAAATTGTGTCATATGTTATTGCATTTGATACGAGTTTGTGTGTGTATGCAGACGTAAAACAATTTTGCAGCGTCAACTCTTCACAATATATACATTTAATGTTAAGATGACATCATTTAACCGCAAATAGCAACCAATCACAAATAAATAACACTAATGGTAAATTCCAAGGCGTTCGACACATGTGTCAATCGAATAATGGTCAAATAATCATAAAATCATCTCCCCTTGATTGTCAAGAACAAAATTACTATCCAGCACCTGTTTACCATATATTATACCTGTATATACTAAACAGGTGCTGGCTTGATGATCAAGGGGAGACTTTTTAATGATAATTTTACCATTGTTGGCAAGGCAGATGAGGCGAAAGCCAGTGGGTAAATTACAAATGCTTGACGACCCATTTGGAGATGGCATTGGTTTACTAATTATTGGAACTTATCGGACATTTCTGTCTTACTCCGTATAATGTCTACGCACTTTAATCGGCGAGGTATCCCAAAGAACATTGTCGTGAACTCTCTAGAGCTGAGCAGACATCAAAATCGCAAAGCTATCTTTCCCAACTAGCATGAAATGTTCACTCTGACTATGAAAAAATCTGGCAACTTCTCACTAATGTTTCTAAAGATAATGCCCTCAATTTCTTGCTTCATGAAAATTAAAAATAATTATTATATTAGTTTAGAATTCAACAAGTTTTACAATATTTCAAGTTCCTAATACTTTTTATTTATGAAAGTACATGTTGTTTCAACAAATCAAAGCTAGATATTTGCATTTAAGGGTATTCTCCTATCACAGATGGGGAGGGTTTAAGAATAAAGTTGGATACATATATAGATAGATTACTTTTTTACTACTAGTCTGTCCTATGAATTTGTCTTCGGGTCGCAGATTGTCCTGATATCTCATCTGTCGATAACCTCCATTCCTAGCTTCAAAAGTCACTTTTAACCTAAAAATAAGACAAAAATAATTAAAATAGATAAATTTCGCTTTACTGGAGTGATTATTGCTAAAAAAATTTAAAGTACATGCATTGTTATATAAAAATGGCATTTTATCAGTTATAAGCCATTTAAAAGATGACTTTCTTGACCAAATGTACGATGAAATGTGCTATCCAAATCATATGGTAAATTAATAAATAATTGGAAAGGCTGGGCTTGTGTCAACTCTTTAATATTCTGAGTTGTGTAGTTTTGACGTGTGTCTGCCTTTCTAAGCCCAAATGATACGATCCTTAATAAAATGCTTAATGAATATCAAATTGAAAGTAAGACAAAGTGTGTCGGATCATAATATGCTGAACATAAAAATAATCTCTACAGATTCTTCAGAATGTTGCATTCTTACTATGGAATATTAACAATATAATTTTCATATTCTACTCACGTGTCTGCATGTTCTATCAGAGTTTTGAATTCTGCATTCTTTATTGTACAATTAAACAATTGTTGTGGATTTGCCGGATTAGATGAAGGACAGTCGATGTCGTACTTTTGTGTAGTATGCTCAACTGTAGTGTTAATAAATAAATAAATGAGCCGCGTCATGACAAAACCAACATAGTGGGTTTGCGACCAGCATGGATCCAGACCAGCCTGCGCCTCTGTGCAGTCTGATCAGGATCCATGCTGTTCGCTATCAGTTTCTCTACTTGTAATAAGGTTTGTAAGCGAACAGCATGGATCCTGATCAGACTGCGCATCCGGGCAGGCTAGTCTGGATCCATGCTGGTCGCAAACGCACAATGTTGGTTTTGTCATGACGCGGCTCAAATAAACAGCTACGTGTGACACATGATAAAAAAGATTTCTACTTTATAAAAAAAAAGTTATTTCAAGATAAATATCTTAAGTGTGTCAGGTTATATATGGTACAATAAAGTTACGTAAGATTAAACAAATTTATATGCATAACATAGGTTTGTTTTAATTAAGTGATATGGCATAATATGATGCGTAACAATACGATACGGTATGATACAATACGGTAATGATATAATACGATATGATATGGTATGATATGAAACAGTATGATACGATACTGTATGATGCGATATGATACAGGATGATGCGATATGATATGATAGGGTATGATTGGATAAGGTACAATGTGATACAATATGGTATGATGCAATACAGTATGGTATGATGAGATACAATACGGTATGATGAGATACAATACGGTATGATGCGATACAACACGGTATGATGCGATACAATACGGTATGATGCGATACAATACGGTATGATGCGATACAATACGGTTTGATGTGATACAATACAGTATGATGAGATAGGTATAGAGTGATACGGTATGATGCGATATGCTACTGTATGATATTAGTTTCGCCTTGGTGCAGAATAGACCCAATCTGTTTGAGTCTAAAAAATAGTTTGTGCCCCATTTAAAGTCATCCCTAGTTTGACTGGTCATATTTTAAGTGTATATATTGTATCTGTGTATTTTGTGTGTGAAATCTGGTGACTTTAAATGTTGTTTTGTGTGTATTCTTCAGGACCTCATTCCTGGGCGGAAGGATTTAATATGTTTGAGCATCAGCAGACAGGACAATATCAAGGGTGACCCAATGAAAATTGAAATTTTATAAAGCATCTACATACCCATTTTCTAGTGTAACTATCCTTGGATAGTGTTGATATTTAAAGTTGTAGACCAGGAATTTCGAATTAAAAAATTAAACATCAACACTGCGGATGATCTCGTGACCGAAATCGAACAATGGGCTCGTACAATGGGCTCATAAAATGGCAGCTTAAACGTTCGGTAAAAGCAGTGAAATTGAGGGAAGCATACAGTTAACGTTAAATTTATATGTAAAACTAGGCCGCACGGAACCTTTATATTATATTATATTATATAACAATATATTTTATATAAATTTAACGTTAACTGTATGCTTACCCTTATTTCACTGCTTTTACCGAGAGTTTAAGCCGCCATTTTATGAGCCCATTGTACGAGCCCATTGTACGAGCCCATTGTACGATTTCAGTCACGTGATCATCCGCAGTGTCAAAGGTGACTGATTAACTATAGAATAATGAGAGCAAGAATTGAGTGGGTTGAAACCGTTATGACACAGTATGATTTGATACGTCATGGTACGATACGGAAATGTATGGTGCTATAGGTACTGGTGATATGATATGATATGATATAGTGAAAACCACCATACAAACACATTTAATCCTAGAAGTGTAGCCAAGTTTGAATAATGATTTGAGTAATATGCGAGGTTTGTTGAAAACCTTGTTCAAGTCTGTTATTTCCTTTTTAGATGTGTAAAGCGCAATATATCCTGTACGAAATTTTGGTCGCCCCCCCCCCCCTATCCGGAAGGAATGTGATGTATATTTGGTAGGGTCTAAATGGCAATGTTCTACACAAAGCTTTAATAGCCGCCTGAAATAACTAGCTGTGACTGTTTTCCCACAACTAAATTGAAAAAGAGGACCTGACTTGTGGGTCGTAACAGAGCAGTATTTACTCAAAACTCTAACCGGACAGAGTGAACGATTTTTAGCTCTGCTGAGGATGATGGTGGATGTTTGACCCTTGGACTGTTTATAGTTCATTAGTTTTAATGAAGCTTTGATAACCTTGCCATTTGACATTTGAAAATTTGACATTTTCTCGATTGATAATATTGGTGGAGCCATTTGAAGTCGTGGTTATTTCGCTTACTCGGAGAAGTGCATAGAAAGCAAGAAGAAACATAGTCCTTAAAAGAAGGGTATTATATGCATCATCGGTAACCAGACTTAGACTCTGTATCAATTTCTGAAGAAGATTTAAGGTAAAACCTAAGCGTTGGTCAGAGACCCTTTGCTTTCTTATGCTATATAGCATTTTCTGAGAAACGTGTGAGCAGGATTAGGGAAATCATACAGGCGGTGAATATAGGACAATGCTGAAACCATGGACTTAATAGAATTTGGCTGTAAGCCTAAGTCATGGCATACTGAAATGAACTGGGCCAGCTTATGGGTTGAAATCGGGAGCATTGCCTGACTTCGTGCCAAAATTTCGTACAGGAATGTAAACAAACAAGGACTGAAACTTTTGTTGTTATGACATGATATTATATGATATATTCGCAATATTTAAAGAGAAACAATGATTGAATCTTATATACCATTTCTGTAATTTAGAACTCGAAGTAAAACTTTCCCTTCCGTAATACCAACTGCTGACTTATGAACATACACCGGTCTGTCAGCCAGAGGTTCTGGTGGTTCATAGCTAACCTCGAATTTGAAATGCATGATGTTAAACACCCTTTGATTACTCCAAACAATAAGATTGTCCATTGTCTCGTTCGTGCCGTCCAACAAGAAGTAGAACAGGAATTTATTATCGGTTTTTCTAGTGTGTTCTATGACACTTGTTGATTTACCAATGTACGGTTTGTTATTTGTGTCAACTGTAAATAAAGTAAACAATTACATTTTAATTAGCAAAGTACCTCATATGACCAAATTTTCTTCATTTCTTTCGATTTTTGTGTGTCCTCCCCTCCCAAAAAAAAAAAAAAAACAAGAGGGCCATGATGGTCCTGAGATCACTCACCTGTATACAGCCCTCGGGCAGGGCCAATTTTAACCCAGGGGCTTTTATTTGAACAAACTTGGTAGACACCCATGTGAAGATGTTTCATGATATAAATATCTAAGCACTAGCTGTAAGAAGATTTTTAAAGTTTTACTATACACATATAAGGAAAAACAATGACAACCCCCCCCCCCCCTGGGAAGGGCCAATTTGTCCCCAGGGCATTATTTGAACAAATTTGGTAGTCACTCAATAGATTAGATAGTTCATGCTTAATATCTTTACTCTAACTTACTTTTGGGTTTTTTAAAAGAAAGTTTTTTTTAAGTTTTAAATTTACTATAAACAAATAAGGAAAATCAATTATCCCCGGGGCGGAACCAATTTCAACCCCAGGACCCTTATTTGAACAAAAATGGTAGACACCCATTAGAAGATGTTTCACGCTAAATATTTTTGCTCTAGCTCTTCGGATTTTTTAAAAGAAGATTTTTTAAGTTTTTACTATTTACATAAGGGAAAAACAATGACCCCCTTGGGCGGGGCTAATTTTGACCCCAGGGCTTTTATTTGAGCAAACTAGTTTTTCCACGTTAACACGTGCCTTAACACCTAATTTTGGTGAAAAATTGTTGTTTTTTTGACATTTTTTTAAATTAATATCTAAGCTCTAGCTATTTGGGATTTTTAAAAGAAGAGTTTTTAATTTTTTTTCTATATACAAATAAGGAAAATCAATGCCCCCCCCCCCCCTCCCCCCGGACAGGGCCAATTTTGACCAGAGGGCATTTATTTGAACAAACTTGGTAGACACTGACTAGATGATGTTTCATGCCAAATATATAAGCAGACTAGCTATTTCGGTTTTCTAAAAGAAGATATTTTAAGTTTTTCTTTCGGTTGCCATGGCAACTAGTTCTGCTTTGAACAATTTTTTAAGTTGACTACCAAAGGAACATTCCGGTAAAGTTTTGATGAAATTGGCTTAGCGTTTTTTTTGGGAAGATAATGTTTAAAGTAAAAGTTTACGGACGGACAACGGACGGACGTCGGACGAAAAGCGATCACTTTGTGACAGGTGAGCTAAAAATATATATATAAAAAAAAGGAAAAGTATTTTGAAATATTTAAATATTATTTGATACTCTAATTTACGCAAAATATTCATCCATCCTTGATTTATCTCTGAATAACTGAATATATCACAGTTACAGTACGCTCAGCGCGGCTTTTGCAAAACCAGCATGACCCCGCGGACGAGGTTTACCGCGGACAAAAATTTGCTCAGATATTGTCTGCGTGACCCCGCAGACAGAAAATTTTCACCATCCCGGACATAAATCGGCGGCTGAAACCGTTTCCCCCGCGGAACGCAGTGGTAAATTGCGGAGGAACGCGGCGTTCAAACAATGGTCAACGCGGTGGAAACCTTAAATTTTCAAATTAATTACTGTATTTAAAACATCAGTATACCTACGTACTGTAACATGGACTGTTCATATAACTATATGTAAAATTTGTTTGTGTTCTGTTTTGTTGTAATAAAAGTACATGTACAAATGCAGTGTATTTCTTGTTATTCGTTGGGTAATGTATAATATGTATTTGACATCAAGATAAATCATTGTCATCGCAACTTCATGGTAGTGAGAAATTTGAAGTCAAATAATGAAAAATTTGGCATATGACATTTATGAAAAAGATACTACAACAATTTATATGCCAGCTTTTGTTTCTTATTTAAAAACTTTGAAAACGTAACCCTAAACAATTTATTCAGGCAATATTCAAGGACATCTCTTTCAATTGTCAGATGCGTTTTACTGTTTCTCTTTATTTGCATGTTGATCATAAAGTCTTATATTTTATTTGGAACATTAAAAGAAAGCGTTTATTTCACCAAAATATACATTAAATGATATTCTTGATTTATCTAATTACAGGTGTGAGCGTAATGTATATGTTTTGAAGTTTGTATCAACTGTTAAAGTTTATTTTCATTTTTGTTTTATTAGTTTGTTTGTTTGTTCTTTTTTATTTTTTTATAGATTTTTTTTTGCAGAATTTTGTTAAACTTGAAGTTATACTTTTGTTATTTTATTATGAACAGTATGCATGTACATACATGTATATAAGGCAAACAAGCACATGACAATTATTTTCTAAGAACTTCCATCGACCGATTTTCAAGTTAAAAATATTTCATTTTATTTTTATCTTAAGATATTATTGTTCATAGGAATAATAGTATTTGTTGACAACATGTAGTTTTAAGTACATACAATTGAATATCAAAAACAACAACAAAAACAGGTGCAGCTGTAATTATTTTTATTTCAAATTCCGTTCAAATAATTTAATGTATAATAACATTTTAAAGGAGACGATTGTGGTCAATTTTCAAGTCATTGTGTAAAAAAGATGACGTTAAAAAATAATAAAACATCAATTATTTTTGGAGGTTAATTTATACTGAACAACTGACCATGGCGTTCCCCCGCGGGAAACGGGTGACTGATTTTATCGATGAATGAAGAATGGTCATCAGAATTTTGTCCGCGTCGGAAACAACTGAACACCGGGGATCGCGGGGAATTAGGCTTCTCATCGCGGACGAACCCCCGTGTTTGTCCGTGATAAAAAAAAATCGTCCACGGTGGTATCGCGGAAAAAGCAAAACCCGGGGTGAGCCTACTGTACCAGGCTACGCAGTCACAATACATTTTACTTCGTATTGCAGACCAGTCCCTTAAGAATGATAATGTGATATTAATTTAATATAAAATATAACTCATTAGATTTCTAGCCAAATGAATAAGATTAAATTGTATTACTGTTGTTTTTTTTTTGTTGTTGTTTTTTTTTGTTGCAATATTATAACTGTTAGTAAAACGTTCATACTTTTTCTCAGTCCTTCCAATTGGCTTATAATGCAAGGTCTATGAACCTTTGATAAGCTATTTTTTATTGTTCTAAAAAGAATCTATATTAATTGATATAAAATCATAATATTATGCAAATAGGTGTAGTTAATTTTTTTTTCAATTCTTGCAGAGTATAGATAAAAACAAACAACATCTTTGATATAAAACGTACTTTTTAAACAGCCGTATTCCGATGTCGAATTTTCCTTTGTGAATCCACGGTTACAGTTACATAAGTTATTAGAATAACAGTTTCCTGGATAACATGGTCTAGCATAAGAACATACCACTGAAACACAAAAGGAAATATTTATATTTTGTAAAGTTCAGTTAAAAAGAGAAATGCTCCTGCTATTACACGGTAAATTAAATAACAGGTCTATCTACATGGTAAAACGTCTTTAGTGACTGATATTCCAAAATGAAATTAAATATCAAAATTAGCTAGACCGTCTTCAGTCCGTCGTCCATTTCTGAAGCCCGCATCGAAGATGGCGAAACTGAATGTGTTAAATAAAGTCGTTGCTTACTTACTTACTATTATGTACATGTAACCTGGCTTGACACGCTGGATGTCTAGATAATTGATTCATTACCAGACCTAACTTATCAACATTACAAATTTAATATCATCTTCGTGATATAATTGATAAGAACTACTTACACGTCTGACAATATTGACCTACTGCCTGGCCTTTGCAGTTACATTTACTAGGGGATACACACTCTCCCACCAATCCACAGTTTGGCTTACATATTGCTGAAAAATGTCAAAAGAAAATAATTGTTAAATGTTCTAAGAGTAAAGAAGTATAACTGATCCCCTCCCCCTCTTAGATTGCCAATAATATTTTGCTTTTGGACAACTTTAAGACAGTACGTGTTTAGTGTAAAATATGCCTATCCACAACACATCGTGTAAAATAATATTATGCCCATCCACATCACATTTCAAACGTGTCTGAATGACGTAAGTGTATGCCTCTAGAAATGCCCCCTCCCACCTCCATATGTGGAGGCCTAATCATTAATAGCCTTGTTTTTTATTTGTGCTTGAGCATTTATGTAAGAACTAGAAATGTGACCAGAGGACACGGGTGCCCCCACACGCCGCTGTTCTGACAATCTTATGACTCAAGGTCAATTATTTTTTGGACTACATGTGACACAAATTGAAAACTAAAAATCTTTTACTAAATAAAGGGCAAGAAGTTTACAAATAATGAATAAATTCACAAGCAAAACCAAAGGTGCATAAGTACACAGTCATGCTGACCAGAATTCCTGTAAACTTTCAGGCCTACAAGTCAAATACTTTTTGAGCTATGCATGAACAAGTTGAAAATTGCAAATTTATACTACTGTAAGTCAAGAGAAATAACTCTAACAAAACTGAAAAAAAAATCCACATCTAAAGTCCCAGGTGCATAGCTTCACAGTGATGCTGATCATTATTCCTGTAATTTAGTGATGTTGATCATTATTCCTGTAAAGTTGGTTGATCTCAAGGAACAAATAACACAACATAATTAAACGGTTTTTATTAAGTCAAAGGCAATGACTCTACAAATACTGGATAAATCCACAAGCGAAACCCGAGGTGCACAACTACATAATTATGCTGAGCAACATTCCCGTAAGGACACATTGGTTAAATTGCAAAAAAAAAGTCAAGGGCAAAAACTCTAAAAATACTAAATAAATCCAGACGAAAATACCCAGGTGCAAAACTACACATACTGATCAACATTCCTGTTAAGTTTCACGACTATAGGTCAAATCCTTTTTGAGTTACATGCAACACAAGTTGAAAATTGCAAAATTTTACTAAGTCAAGGACAATTACTCTAAAAATACTAAATAAATCCACATGCAAATACCCAGCTGCACAACTACAATTGCTGATCAACATTCCTGTTAAGTTTCATGACTCTAAGTCAAATCCTTTTTGAGTTACATGCGTCACAAGTTGAAAATTGCAAATTTTTACTAAGTCAAGGGCAATAACTCTAAAAATACTAAAAAAATCCACACGAAAATACCCAGGTCCACAACTACATATGCTAATTAACATTCTTGTAAAGTTTCATGACTCTATGTCAAATTCTTTTTTGAGTTACATGCGACGCAACTTGAAACTTGCAAATTTTTACTAAGTCAGGGGCAACAAATAAATCCACACGAAAATACGCAGGTGCACAACTGCACATGCTGATCAACATTCCTATTAAGTTTCATGACTCTAGGTCAAATACTTTTTGAGTTAAGTGCGACACAAAAGAGAACAAACGGACGGACTAGGGTAAATCTAAATCCCCCCCCCCCAAAGTAGGGGCATAAAAATGTACCTGTACCATATCTTATATGTCACAGACATGTTCAGTTACCCCTCTAATAAGTATCAGTAAAAAAATGATACTCACGGATATTACAGTTGTAATCTCCTCCGTGTGTCCATCCGCTTAAACACCTGTGTTTAGTCACTTGAGAATTGCAAGTGAAAGATCTCCATGCGCCACAATAACTGAAGAAAAACAAGAGCTATCAAACATGAGATGAATGCCCCCAAAAAGGAGTAAACTTGATCTTGAAGGTAGGAACATGGGTCTTATACACATGTCATCTTGATGTGGTAGACATTTGTGACAAGTTATTTTAAAACTCTTCAATGCATGACAAAGTTACAGTCCGGACACGAATGTGTATCTTCAAACTCTTCTTGAGAAAATGAGTACCTTCTAACTGTAAGACAAGGTCGGTTACTCTTGGTATGTATTCAGTACATACTATAAATAAACAGTGGGTAACGGACGATGACTGTAAGAGTGACCTTGGAGGTAGGGACATAGGTCTTAAACACGACATGCATGTGGTAGACATAATTATTACTACGTTATTAAAAAATCCTTCCATGCATAAAATAGTTACAGTCCAGACACAAATGTATGTACCTTTAAACTCTAATTGTGAGGATGAGAAACTTTCAAACTGTAAGTGTGACCTTGGCCTTTGACTTACTGACATGGGTCTTAAATGAAACACATCACATGATGATGTGTTTGACTTTTGTGCCAAGTAATTTTAAAATCTTTTTTATGCATGACAAAGTTTTAGTTTGGACACAAATGTATACTGTCAACCTCTGTGATCTTGACCTTTTAGGTAGTGATATAGGCCTTAGCAGCAAAACATTATCTGGATGTGGTAAACACTTGTGCCAACTTATTTAAAACTTCAATGAACAACAAAGTTACAGTCCAGACAGGAATGTGTACATCCTTCAAATAAATTATAAGTCTGACCTTGACCTTGGAGGTAGGGACATAGGTATTAGACTAGACACATCATCTTGATGTTGTGGTCATTTATGCCAAGTTATTTAAAAAACCTTCCATGCATAAAAAAGTAACAGTCCAGACACGAATGCGGTACCTATAATATATAATTGTGATAGCATGAACCTTCAAAATGTTATTGTGACCTTGACCTTTGATGTAGGGACGTGATTATTGGTTGTGACACAATGTAATGATGTGGTAAACATGTGTGCCAAGTTATTTCAAGATCCGCCAATGCATGACAAAAGTAACAGTCTGGACAAGATTTTTGTGTAAGTGGGGATGCACGGATGGACATTAACTTCAGCTGTGACACATAGCCTTGATGTGGTTGACATTTGTGCCAAGTTATTTCAAAATCCTTCCATGCATGACAAAATAACAGTTCGTACACGAATGTGTGTATCTTTAAATTCTAATTGTGATAAAGTGAAACTGTAAGTGTGACCTTGAACTTTGAGGTAGGGGTGTGATTCTTGGATGTGACACATGGTCTTAATGTGGAAGACATTTATGCAAAGTGATTCTAAAATTCTTCGATGCATGAAAAAGTTTACAGTTCTGACACATAGCCTTGATGTGGTTGACATTTGTGCCAAATTATCTTTAAATCCTTTGCTGCATGACAAAGTAACAGTACGGACACAAATGTGTGTACCTATAAATTCTCATTGTGAGAAAGTAAAACTGTTAGTGTGCCCTTGGCCTTCGAGGCAGGGATGTGATTTTTGGACGCCACACATCATCTTAATGTGGTCGACATTTATGCAAAGTTATTCTAAAATCCTTTGATAAATGAATTAGTTACAGTCTGGGCACCATTGTGTGTACCTATTGGTAAGGTGAAACTTCAAAAATAAATGTTTGTGTGACCTTGACCTTTGAGGTAGGGACGTGATTCTTAAACGCAACACATCGTCCTGATGTGGTAGACATTTATGCCAAGTGACTCTAAAATCCTTTGATGCATGACAAAGGTACAGCCCGGACATGAATATGTGTACCTATTAACTCTAATTGTGAAAATGAGAAAGTTTAAAATGTTAGTGTTGTAATATGAGACTGTTTATATAAATCTATACATGCGCATGCTTAGAAAGTAGTCCAACAGTTCTTGTTAAGAGATTATCTTCAGTATTAAACTTGTAGTCATATAACACACTTGTGTATCTTATTTCTCATTTGAGTTATACGTTTGTCTACTTGTGATATACTCACATACAAAACCACATAACATTACATGGTGTCAGAAATGTTGCTGAATTTTTTCTTAAACATTGGATTATTTATAATTATATAGTTAAAAGTGATTTAAACTTATAAACAACAACAACAATGGATCTTAGTGGCATTCCACCACCAGTAATGAACTGGCAAAGCTCAAATTTAATTGAACAGTGGCAAAAATTTAAATTAAACGTTGAACTTATATTTTCTGGACCACTTAAATCTATATCAGAGGAAGAAAAAGTTTCATACTTATTGCTATGGATTGGTGACGAAGGCAGAGAAGTGTACCGAACATGGGAGTTCTTAGTGCAGAAGACGCCAAGAAGCTTAACACATATTATGTAAAGTATAAAGATCACGTGCAACCAAAACTTAATCCAATATTTGCAAGATATCAGTTTATGAACGAGATTCAAGGAAGTGACTCAATTGACGCTTTCGTGACGAGGCTAAGAAACAAAGCCACAGATTGCCAATTCACGGACAAAAATGAAAACATCCGAGACAGAATTGTATTTGGATGTAATAGTTCCAAAGTACGTGAAAAACTAATAAATGAAGGCGAAAAATTAACATTAGACAAATGGCACAAAATTACAAATATTGCCAGAAACAGATGGCAACCATGGGGGCAGTCGAGCAACAATCAATTGACGCTGTTAAGACGCAAAGGCATTATAGAAGAAAACAATCAGCAAATGAACCCACTAAGACCGGAAGGATGCAAGGACATGGATCACAAAATGTTTGTGGACATTGTGGCACGCGACATGACCAGAGAACAAACTGTCCGGCAAAAGGGGCTACATGCTATAAGTGTAACAAACTGAATCACTTTTCAAAGCAGTGCAAATCACAGAAAAACGCTACAAGTGTCAATCAAATAGGGGACCAATAGTGACATTGAAAGAAAACTTGTGGCAATGCAGTTGATGGATACTCAATAAATACGGTGAGTACTAGCTTACATTCTCCAGACTGTGTTAAAACCGAAATTTGTCTTGCCCAAAACAAATGCCCAATATCATTTAAAATTGACACTGGCAGTGCTGCAAACATTTCTGCCCAAGCAACAATTTCAAAAACTGAATTTGAGTACCCCACTTGAGGCCCCTGATTGCAAATTAACCTCATATACAGGTGAAGTACTTTCAATCCTGGGAACAGTCATGTTGACTTGTTATTTAGGAAAAAATCAGTCAATGATTGCAAAGTTTTATGTGGTAGATAGAAATGCATCCCCTCTCTTAGGCTTGCAAACTTCAATTAAACCTTGGCCTGATTAAGCTCACATTTTCTGTGGAACACTCCCTCCCTGACAAGAATAAAACATTTCTGACCAGAGAAATAGTCATGAAAGAATAAAGTGACCTATTTTGGCTGGTATTGAACTATTGATGGTGCAGTACAGTTTGCATTTAAAGGAAAATGCAATACCGACTATTAACCCACCACGTAGAATACCCGACGCCTTAAGAGGCATGTGTAAAATCAGAGCTTGACAGAATGATTAAAGACAAGATTATCACAAAAGTCAATGAGCCTACTGATTGCGGTTAATTCCCTTGTCGTTGTAGAAAAACCCAAAACTGGGCATAACGAATATGCCTTGATCCTAAAGCATTAAATGATCAGGCAATTTCGTAGACCGCATTTTCACATGCCTACTTTTTAGAAGATATATTACATCAAAACTAAACGGCGCATTCAATTCTTCAGTATTCTTGATATAAACGCATGCATATTGGAGCTTACAGCTTGACAAACGTTCGTCAATGCCTGTAACTACGTTTAACACGCCGTTCAGAAGGTATAGATCGCTTAGACTTCCGTTTTGGTATGTCGGCTTCCGGTGACTTATTTATGCAGAAAATAAGCGAATTCTCGAAGGACTATCGGGTTGTAACTGCAATAGTCGACGAATATTCTTGTAATACGGTCTCGCACACAGGAAGAACACGATAAAAATCTAAAGCACGTGCTTGATGCGCGCACGAGAAAAGGGTGTCAAATTAAACCCAGATAAAATGCAAAATTGGTGTACAAGAAGTACCATTTTCCGGTCATGTAATAAGCAAGGATGGTCTTAAACCAGACCAGTCCTAAGGTCAAAGCTATAAGCGAAATAGGTCTTCCAAATACGAGGCCAAAAGTTAGAAACATTTTTAGGTATGGTAAACTACCTTGCAAAATTTGCGCCAAATCTCACGGATGCGACAGCTCCCCTCAGGAGCCTCTTGAGAAAAGATGTCGAATTCTGCTGGGAAGAGAGCAACATGATAGAGCCTTTCAAAAGGTTAAACACATGTTATCTGAAGCACCTGTTAGGTTAGGTTAATGACCCGAAAGCACCACTCACATTAGAGTCTGACAGCTCGAAGGACGCAATAGGCACGTGTTCTCATGCAAAATGGCAGACCGATTGCATATTGCGTCGAAAAGTTTAACCGAAACTGAAAAGGGTAATGGCTCAAATAGAGAAAGAGTTATTAGCCATATTTTATGGTTGTTACTCGTTTTCATCAATACACATACGGGAGACATGTGACTGTACACTCAGATCACAAACCAATCGCTGTTATAATCAAAGAACCATTGTCAGCCGCACCACCTAGACTGCAGAGAATGTTATATTACAATTGCAAAAGTACGACATTAACGTTATATATGTTCCAGGCAAACACATCCCGGTCTGTGATTGCTTATCTCCACAATGTATATCAGATTCTGAGTCAGAAGTAGTTCAAGGACTTGACACACATGTGCACACTGTATGTAAACAACTCCACTTCACTGATCAAAGATTGCAAAATATCTCAGAAATAACAAGCAGTGATAAACAAATGGTCATTTTAAAACAAACAATCATTGAAAGGTTTCCCAGGTGAAAGATCAATGTGCCCATCAGATATACTTGAGTTCTGGAACCATAGGGAATGAACTAAGTTATGAAAATGGTCTTATATTTCGAGGTCAAAGAATTGTTATCCCAAAATCACTCCGCTCTGAAATTATAGGTCAAATACATCACTAGGCATTTTGGTGTAAACAAAACGGTTGAGCGTGGGAAAGAAAATTTCGTTTTGGCCCGGCATGATTAAACAAATCACAGAATTTGTTTTACAGTGTAGTACTTGTCTCTCGCATCGTAAATTCAAATGCAAATGAACCGCTTATAAGTCATGAGTTTCCTGATAGACCGTGGCAGAAAATTGGCACAGATATTTTTACTCATGAGGGTAAGAATTACTTGATAACAATTGACTATTATAGTCGATTCTTTGAAATTGACTATTTGCCAGATACTCGAGCAAATACCGTAATACAAAAACTTCGTGCCCATATGTCTCGATATGGAATTGTAGATATTTGCATGAGTGATAACGGACCGCAATTTTCGTCAGCAGAATTTGCCGAGTTTGCGAAATCATGGGGATTTACTCACATTACGTCATCACCATATCATAGTAGGTCAAATGGAATGGCTGAAAAAGGGTGTGTCGATTGCTAAAAAAAACCTTAACTAAGGCAAAAGAATCTAGGCAAGACCCATATGTATGTATTTTAGAATACAGAAACACACATTTAGAATGTGGTTACACCCCAAATCAGTTGTTAATGGGACGAAGGACAAAGTCTGTAGTTCCAATTTTTGAAAAAAGGCTTCAGCCCCAGACAGTTAGTCCATCAGTGGTTAAATCAAAAATGCAGAAAATCAAGTAAAAAAAAAAATATTATTTTGATAAAAGCTCAAAAAGTCTAAGTCCACTTCAAGCAAATGACTCAGTTCGTAATTCGATTTGGTAAAAAATGGGTACCAGGAAAGGTTACTTCAAAGAATGGAGAAAGGTCATACAATGTAAAGACACAAAATGGCACAACTTACTGCAGCAATAGGAAATTTCTAATCAAAACCAAGAGAAAATCAAATAACCGATTTTCTCCCTAATGCACTTGATTCATCGTGCACACAAAAAGATCAAATTACCTGAATAAAAGTTTCCCACAAAATAGTGACCCTTCTATTAACTCTCAACCACTGGCTAACACATGTGGAAATTATGTAACACGGTACTGGGAGAATTGTAAAGCCTAGTACTCTCGTTATCAGAATGATACATATCAGAAGTGAACTGACTGATGATTATACATCTGATAAACGATGCATTGTGTAAATAAATAGATTAGTTCGTAATGATTGATTTAATGTATAACTTATATATGAAAATAGCTAAAATATATAATTCTCAAACAGATTCAATATATATTATCAATGTTTAAACTTTTAAACATATTTTCTAATATTGAATGTCTGCCTGTTATGATATAACAATTCAAATTCTTTTATTAAAAGAACAGAGATGCTAATATGAGACTGTTTATAATAAATGCATACTATGCGGCATGCCATATAGAAATATGTAGTCCAACAGTTCTTGTTAAGAGATTATACTTCAGTATTAAACTTGTAGTCATATAACACACTTGTGTATCTTATTTCTCATTTGAGTTATACGTTTGTCTACTTGTGATATACTCACATACAAAACCACATAACATTACAGTGTGACATTGACCTTTGAGGTAGGGACATAATTCTTGGAAGCGGCACATCGCCTTGATGTGGTAAACATTTATGCCTAGTTATTTTAAAATCCTTTGATGCATGACAAAGTTACAGTCCGGAACTTGAATATGTGAACCTATTTACTCTAATTTGAAAATGTGAAACTTCAAAATGTTAGTGTGACATTTTCCTTTGAGGTATACATATTTATTCTTGGACGTGACACATCGTCTTAATGTGGTAGACATTTATGCTAAGTCATTTTAAAATCCTTCCATACATGACAAAGTTATAGTTTGGACACCATTGTGTG
Organism: Ruditapes philippinarum; assembly: GCF_026571515.1. Lineage (NCBI taxonomy): Eukaryota > Metazoa > Mollusca > Bivalvia > Venerida > Veneridae > Ruditapes > Ruditapes philippinarum. Next base: position 499,431 of record NW_026858064.1, read on the forward strand.
TACCTTTTAACTCAAATTGTGATGTGAAACTTCAAAAATAAATGTTTGTGTGACTTTGACCTTTGAGGTAGGGACGTGATTCTTAAACGCAACACATCGTCCTGATGTGGTAGACATTTATGCCTAGTGACTCTAAAATCCTTTGATGCATGACAAAGTTACAGCCCGGACATAATATGTGTACCTATTAACTCTAATCGTGAAAATGAGAAACTTCATAATGTAAGTGTGACATTGATCTTTGAGGTAGGGACATAATTCTTGGAAGCTACATGCACATCGCCTTGATGTGGTTAACATTTATGCCTAGTTATTTTAAAATCCTTTGATGCATGGCAAAGTTACAGTCCGGAACTTGAATAATTGTGAACCTATTAACTCTAATTTGAAAATGTGAAACTTCAAAATGTTAGTGTGACATTTACCTTTGAGGTAGGGACATATTTATTCTTGGACGCGACACATTTTCTTATGTGCTAGACATTTATGCCAAGTTATTATAAAATCCTTCCATACATGACAAAGTTACAGTTTGGACACCATTGTGTGTACCTTTTAACTCAAAATGTGATGTGAAACTTCAAAAATAATGTAAGTGTGACCTTGACCTTTGAGGTAGGGACGCGGTTCTTGTACATGACACATCTTAATGCGGTAGACATGTGTGCCAATTTCTCAATGTATAACAAAGTTACAGTCTGAACATGAATGAAGTAGGGAAGCACAGACGGACATTCCTACCAATGGACATTTATTGGGTGCTTTTTAGTCCCCTACCGGTTTACCGGAGGGGACTTTAGGTTTACCCTCCGTCCGTCTGTCCGTCCGTCCGTCTGTCCGTCCGTCAGTCCGTCCGTCCACAAAACTGGATCCGCGATAACGCAAAAAGTACTGAATATTTTTAATGAAACTTGATATATATGATAGATGGCAGTATGGAGATTATGCACGTCTTTTCTTTCTTTTCTTCCTATGTTGAAAATTCTGGTTGCTATGGCAACAAATAGACTGAAAATATGGCAAATTTACACATAACCTGGATCCGCGATAACGCAAAAAGTACTGAAAATATTTTTATGAAACTTGATATATGGATAGATGGCAGTATGGAGATTATGCACGTCTTTTTCTTTTCTTCCTATGTTGAAAATTCTGGTTGCTATGGCAACAAATAGACTGAAAATATGGCAAATTTTACACATAACCTGGATCCAGTGAAAAGCACTGAAAATATTTTTATGAAACTTGACATATGGGTAGATGGCAGTATGGAAATTATGCACATCCTTTTCTTATCTTCCTATGTTGAAAATTCTGGTTGCTATGGCAACAAATAGACTGAATTTCAAGATTTCTGATTCTAGTTTTTAAGTTTTTTCACTATAAGTTCTTTATTTCTTAAGGTATTTTCTTCAAACTTTAAATATAAGTTGCTTGTCATCAACCACATCATATGTGACAAGGTTTACAACTCTAGCACAAAATTTATCAGAATTACCTCCCTTGAACTTAAAATTTTCATGAAAAAAAACATTGTTTTTTTTTAATAACTTCTTTTTCTGAATGTATCTACTTCAAACTTTATATAAATGTTTCTTATTATCACTCAACATTTGTGAGTGTTCAATACTCTAGCAAGACTATTTCCAGAATTATGCCCCTTTTGAACTTAGACTTTTTTTTGAGAAATTGGTAATTTTTACTCCAACTTCTTCAATTATGATAGGATTTTAAAAATGTTATATTTTGATAACAGGGATGTTTAAAAAATAACTTAAGAGTGTCCTTCAGTCCGTCTGTCTTTCTGTACATAAAAACTGTTTCCTGTGATCACTTTTAAAGAATTTTTTCAACAAATTTACTTAAAATAGGAACATAAGTGAATGGCCAATGGCCCTTCAGAATGTTGCTTGGGCTCTTACCGGTAGGGGACTTATGGATTGCTTGCAATACTATGATAATTGCTTGTTTTGTTTAAAAGTACCCAATAAGAGAACAAGAGTACCCAATAATACTGACGGAATCAATAGAATTACACAACAAGTGTCCTCTCATGCACCCGGAAGGAAAGCCTGACAGTGGGCTTTTAATAAGCCGCCCTTCGAGGCCATATAAATAATAATGTTCTTGAAAAAATTCAATCAGACAAAGGGTGAAACATTTGGTTTGATATTCCATTGCCATACATAATCAGAGAGCTGGTGGAGATGGTGAATAGTTTGGTTTGGCATTGTAATTATGATAAAAATAATCAGAGAGGCTGTGAATAGTTTGATTTGGCCCATTATACCAATATCATATATATGGAAGCAGTGGATAGTTTATCATTCTAACACTATCGGAATTTTTTCTGTATAGACAAAGAAGGCCGGAAGAGTGCATTATTCTACAACAATGCACTCGCCGTTCTTATTATCTCCCTGTGTATTTTCACATTGAAGGCGCCATTTTGTTTAAAAAATCTGATAAATTAAAACAATTTTTGACGATTTTTTTTGTGAAAACTGTCTAGAATGAAAGAAAATGGTCTAACTAAGAAAATAAATCCGAACACCAATATCTTTAATTCAGTCGTTAACGCTGTACAGACGTTTAAAGTGTTGTTTACGTGACGTCATAATGTAGCGCCAAACAGCACGTGCAAAACAATCAAATCAAGTACGCTATTTTAATGTCGCAAACGAGTTTAGTTTTACATTTATTTCACTATTAATAATTTGTATTTCGCTTGGAAAATTATAAACTGAAATAAATAAACAAACAAAGTTGTATAAACGTTTTCAAAATTCGTTATTTTCAAAATGTTTCTACACACGGTTCATTTAACGACAGTTTTTTCAACCCACTGGAACGGCCTTTAAAGAACGTTTCTATTGGAAACTCTGAGGAGAAAACAAATTCAACCACCAAACATAAAGTCCAACGTTATAATAATAATTATATTTTTTCTTGACGTGTTAGAATGGAAATAGATATCAATTCTTCGTGAATTATTGTATAATAATGCACGTTTTTCGTTCAAATGCTTTGTAATTAATCACTCAGGCCTATCGGCCTTCGTGATTATATTACTACGCATTTGAACTCGAACCGTGCATTATTCTACAACAATGCACTCAGAATTGATATCTATTTCCTAATTCTAACACTATCGGAATTTTTTCTATATAAACAAAGAAGGCCCGAAGTGGCATTATTCTGCAACAATGCACTCGCCGTTCTTATTATCTCCCTGTGTATTTTCACATTGAGGGCGCCATTTTGTTTGAAAAATCTGATAAATTAAAACAATTTTTTGTCGAACTTTGTTGTGAAAACTATCTAGAATGAAAGAAAATGGTCTAACTAAGAAAATAAATCCGAACACCAATATCTTTAATTCAGTCGTTAACGCTGTACTGACGTTTAAAGTGTTGTTTACGTGACGTCACAATGTAGCGCCTAACAGCACGTGCAAAACAATCAAAATCAAGTACGCTATTTTAACGTCGCAGACGAATTAAGTTTTACATTTATTTCACTTTTAATAATTTGTATTTCGCTTTGAAAATTATAGACTGAAATAAAATAAACAAACAAAGTTTTATCAACGTTTTCAAAATTTGTTATTCTCAAAATGTTTCTACACACGGTAGATTTAACGACATTTTTTTCAACCCACTGGAACGGCCTTTAAAGAACGTTTCTATTGGAAACTCTGAGGCGAAAACAAATTTAACCGCCAAACATAAAGTCCAACTTTATAATAATAATTATATTTTTTCTTGACGTGTTAGAATGGAAATAGATATTAATTTTTCGTGCATTATTGTATAATAATGCACGTTTTTCGTTCAAATGCTTTGTAATTAATCACTCAGGCCTATCGGCCTTCGTGATTATATTACTACGCATTTGAACTCAAACCGTGCATTATTCTACAACAATGCACTCAGAATTGATATCATTTTCCTAAATATACAAATGACAAACATTATCAAAATGATGGTGAATAGTTTAGTTTGACATAACACCAATGTCACACACCCTTAGCGACCTATCACAAATTAAACTAGTTTTTGAAAAAACAGCGAATACGAACAAGTGATTTACGAACAAGTGATCGTTACAACTCCCTTTAATTGATGATATGAAAAAAGAATTGAACGACTCTTATTATGTGATTGACACAAAAATTAAAGAACATATGAACAATTTCTATAGGCTACTAATGGATAACCAATTTATTATTAACAAGAGTGGTAAAATTTGAAAGGATGCAAAGATAAATCTGCTTACGTTGGATACTGGCAAATACATTCTCTACATGTCTTATTCTTCCATTCTTTATAAGGCTCGATATGTCTGTAATTTAAGAAAAACAAGAAATACTTTAAGAAAAAGAAAGATACTCAGCGCTGTGGCAAACCTGGTTATATACTTGATTTTAATTTTTAAGTGTTTCACTTAGAAAAAGTATCATATAAGCATGCAGATAATATTACAAACAGCATGGTCACATGGTCAATAGTAACCTTTTTCAGTGCATATCACATCATATTTACCAGCTACAAGGTCCATAGTTGTGTGATGTGCAAATTGAAAATTTATCGTCTGCTTATAATAATAATAATAATAATAATAATAATAATAATAAAACGATAATAATAATAATAATACTAATAATAATAATAATAATACTTTCTAAGTTAAAACATCTCTTCTATATCATTTAGGTACATAAGAAATGAAATAGGTTATAAACTTCCCCTTGTCTAATTCCAAGCGAGAAAGATTCAATTTTCAATTTATTTACAAGTCCTACAATAGCAGGAAACATCAGCAGTATACATATATAAACATATACAAATATACAATTGAAAATGGCTATATTACATTCTTAGGATGATAGTAATATGTAGTTACAATTTGTTGAGAAGAAATGAGCCGTGTCACGACAAAACCAACATAATGGGTTTGCGCAGTCTGATCAGGATCCATGCTGTTCACTATCGGTTTCTACACTGGTTATAGAGTTTGTAAGCGAACAGCATTGATCCTGATCAGACTGTGCGGATCCATGCTGGTCGCAAACCCATTATGTTGGTTTTGTCATGACACGGCTCAAATTTATATTAAGTTAACATATTTAGTATGATTAATTAAGAGAAAGTTTCTGTTAAAAAATCATGCATTTAATCATTATACAAAGATATTTATTATATATAAGTATGTTTTCACTTATGTCTGATAATTTTTTTCACACAATACCCCTAACTACTAATCAATTTGGAAATTAACAAACACACAAAAAGAATCATGGTTCTGGGTGATTTTCACTTTTGGCTCATTTAAAGGCACATTATCTCTCAGAAAATATTTTATTCTTAAGAAAGGGTAAGCATGAATTACATAATGTTTAAATAATGGTCTTTAGGGCGTTAGATGCAAATGCTACCAAGAAAAAGTAGCAATAAACTTGAAATACTTTGGCATAAAATTAACAAAATGTAAAAGTAGTAATTTGACTTCCATACAAAATACTAATTCATTATAATTTTACTGTACTTATTGCCAAAAAGCAACAGATGAGGAAGATGGTCACGATAATTATGCTAACAATACAATAATAATAATAACATGTATTTCATTTTTTCAAAGACAAATAAATATAAGTGACGGACAGAAAGACAGACACCATGGTAGATAAACAAAGTCAGAGATTAAACGTTCATAGGGGATATTGAATGAGTGTAGGTTTAAACTAAATTTATTGAAGGTGTTGAATAAAATCATATTATGCGAGCCTCTGGCGAGCATAATATTGTTTTATTCAATGCATTCAATAAATTTAGTATTAAATCTACACAAATATAATATTCCATTTATCACATATCTAAAATAAGAATGGTAAACTGTTAAAATGACACACTTTCATTGACACGCCTTATAATTGTGCAATGCTTATACATTAGCGCACTTTTACGCTATGTTTGTACATGTATATAACGCAAATGACGTCACATCAAAGTGTTATTACACAAGTGTAATATAGGTTTTATTAAATGGTTTATTACACTCCTGCGCCGCGGTTTATGTGATAAATGCATATACCCAACAGAAACCGTCAACTAATATCTTATAATGTTACTTATCGTATTAATCACCATTAATAATTATTATATCTTAAAATGGCCAAGCAAATTTGTTGGGATCAAGAGATAAAAATTAAAGGTTTAAGCACATGTAAAATATAATGTGTGACAGTTACAAACAATCTCATTCATTTTGCATTTGTATTTATGTTATATTTAGGTTTTTAAACAAAAATATGTTTTTTCTTTTGCCAAAAAAACAATTTAAAAAAAACAAAAAAAAAACAACAACAAAACGATAAGGAATCTCAGATCATGAATCAAATAGATAACAATAATTCAGAAATTGAATAAACAAGTCATATATATAATTTAAAATATTAAAAAAACTCACCCTTTCCAATATTGTGATTTCCCTACTGTTATAAACATACAGATCACTAAAACACTAAAATTTATTCCGAAAAATTTCGGACTCATTTTTACTCTTCTCAGAGTGAACTCCCGCTCTTTATATGCTTTACTTTTTGAGATTCAGTTTTATACAGTTTTATATATACCGGTTCAGACAATAAGGAAGTTTTAAAAAGTTAAACCTTTCAGTTCATAGCACTTGACTTTGAAATTGGGGAATATAATTCAGATGATGAAATTGAGAAATTGAAATCGCACATGGTAATCATTCAACCACTTGTTCCATCACTAATACTGTAAATTCACTTATATTCGTGGGCATAAAATTTTGTGGTTTTATCAACAAAGGGCATACTCGCAGGTTCTTAAATTCGTGGATTTTCAATTTCTTGTAAAAATAGTAAAAAAATATAAACTAATGCAAAGTAATCTTACACTTAATCGCCGCGCGTTTTACTCACCGCATATACATATCTTTACGTATCACACAGCGCTTGTCAATAAATTTAATCCTTGCCTCTGGGCATTCATTACACAAAAAATCGGTGGAAAAGCGCCAATGCATGTTTGAAATATATAGAATAGAGATATGGCAAGAAGTATTTGTTGGGATAAAATTTCTTCGGATCTTAAATTCATGGATTGACCTACCCACAAAAACCATGTGAATTTGTGCCCAACGAATAATTATGATTTTACAGGCTCAGTTATATTCATTTCATATAGAATAATATATATGCTGCTTAAGGTGATTGGACACTGTAATTGTGTGGTACTTCCTATTTTTACGAAAATTTAAATTAAACTTCTTGTTAAATAATGCACATGTTTGGAATTATCACGTTGACATTTGTAATATGATTATCAAATAACAACACGAAGCACTCGGCTTTGCCGATTTAAATATCCTTAACAGGCGCTACGCTGAGGTCAAACTGCCTAAAGATACAAAATTTGAAATTCTTACATAGGTAAAGTGAACACATGGCTTTTATTTTATCACTTTGGGTAAAACAATGTAAAAACAAACATTTATAAAAAAAACTATGGTCCTTGGAAGTTGGTACATAGAGAAAAAGGTTTTTAAAACAACATTTTATAAGACGTTTCCATAAAATTGACACCATGAACTAAATAGCACTTCAGAAAATGGTTAGAATACTAGTATATAGATATCTGCTCCTTTGGCGGACTATATGGTTTGCCTAAAATGCATTTCAAAATGTTAAGAAAACATAAACAACAAAAAAGGATGTATTAAGACAGAAAGCAAAATAGAGAGATGATGAAAAGAAAACAAAAAAAGATTATATTCTCATAGTATGAGTATGTATATGTTCTAGAAAACAAAATGTAATTGGCGTTGGATACACGAGTCTGAGTAACCACCAGCTTCATATTATTCCTATCAATTACCATACACATCTCAGAATTCACTTTAAAATATTTTATTCTACTGTTCAGGGACCATCAACGGAGATCTGAATATTAGACACAGTACAGCTAAGTTCTTTTCCTTACTTACAAACTAGTTTTATTATTTCTAATGATGTTGACACTTACATCTGAGGGTATCAAAATTACCTAAATTGTCCGCACTACAGTAGATCTACCATGTGTCCAGACAGATATGTACATGACATCGATTTAATTCAATAAAAGCTTGGGTGTTTAATTTTTTTTATTTTTAACATGATATACAATATTTCAGCAGCATTTTTAACATGGTATGCAATATTTAAGCAGCAAATGCTGACGTTTTGGATATTCTAATGTTTACACTGCAAATGATTATAGCCAGTATAAAAGGTCTGGCATTGCACTCTTGAAGTTCAAATTTTCAACGTCAACGTTCTTGAAACAGACATTAAAATATTACCATTTACGAGAGTTGAAATGAAATTAATTACGTTAACTGTACTTATTGATACTGTGTTAAGGAGATAATGGGGATTACGATCGGACTATGGCGAGCAAGAATCGGGACATTTATTAATCCGTCCAGTCACAAAAAAAATTGTCTAACGACTACCGCCTCCAGTCATTATTTATCATTATGCATACGAATTCTGCTTTTTCTTCTTCTAACGGCACAATGCGTTGAGCGAAATCCAGGACCGACAAGCGGTAGACCACGCGGGGGCGGTCGTGGTGGGCGATCATCCATTGCTTCATCCCATCCACCGACACCGACAAACGAGTTCGACCTTTCGCAGAGTAGCGTAACAGATGATGCCGGGCATATGTATTCTACGCGTAGTCCTGGTCAAGCGTCTCTCGTACCTTGGCTACAACCAGACGCTACGCAACAGAAAACATCTACTGCAGATGGAACATCGGTATCTTCACTGTCATCCCAATCAAAAAATGATGAAAACTTGAACGTGACGTCTTTTACTAGATATCAGATCAGAATTAAGACAAATCAACAGAAGATTTGATACGTTAGAAAAATCGGTCGAAGAAATAAAAACTCGAGAATAGTCAAATAAAAGCGGAAAATGTCATCCTTTCAAGTAAAGTTGAGTCTTTGTCCAATGACTTAAAAGCTGTTAAAGATCAAAACTCGAAACTTGAACTTAAACACGAAAAAATTGGAAATGCATATCCGAAAAAACAATTTGAAAATCCACGGAATCGAAAATATTGACAATATTCAACCGGATCAAGTAGAATTAAGCGTTCGTCAACATTTAACAAATAATTTTGGTTTAGACGGAGACTCATTAGATATAAATGCAGCCTTTAAACTTCCGGGACGAGCTGAGAGAGCCGTGCTAGTTAAGTTCAACGCGACAATCGGATCGTGATAAAGTTCTAAATGCTTACAAGGAAAAAACGCAAACATGAAATTGTGCGAGGAAGAATCGTTGAAGACCTGCCTGAAAGGGTAGCAAAGGCCCGCACAGGTCTATATCCTTTTCTAAAGCAATGTTTTATGAAGATGGAAAGAGCGCCTTTTTCAAATATGATAAACTCATAGTTGATGGAGAGTCGTACGTATTTGACCCAATTGAAAAGAAACCCGTGCAGGCTAGCAAATAGCAGAGTGGCCAAGACCCACGATACACAACTGTAAATAGCGATGTTTTAAATGTGAAATTATGTTCTCTTAATATACAAGGATTAAATAAATATGACGGAGACGTGACTTTTTATAACTTTTGCTCAAAAATACGATATCTTTGGCATTATGTGAAACGTGGACTCGTGCAGACGAACATTTTATGATTCCAGGTTATATGGCACATATCAAATATTAGAAAAAGTAAAAAATAAAAGAGGGTCTGGAGGAGTTACTGTTTATATAAAAGAATGTTGAGTAATTATGTGGAGAGATTATACCAGTCATTTCGAAAACTGTGTTGTTCTTCGTTTGAGATCGCTTGGGCATATGGATAAAGATCTAATCATAATATTCGCTTATGTTTCACCGGAGAGATCTCCTATTTACGAAATCAAATCGACACAGATGGCATTGAACTTCTAAGTAACAATATAGGAAATATCATGAACGGATTACCCCGCTGCTAACTATATGGTTGCGGGCGATCTTAATGCCCGAATTGGTGATTTGAAAGACTATATACCTCATGACGAAGTAGACTTCATATTCGGAGAAACTGATTACCCTGCAGATACGTTTGAAATGCATAAAAACAATAAAGACAGTACTATAAATAAGTTTGGTAAGTCATTAATAGAAATGTGTTGCACCTTAGATATGCATACTCTAAATGGCCGATTATTTCAAGATACTAAAGGTGAAATCAACGTGCACGGCAAATAACGGACTAAGTACGGTGGATTATTTCATAGCGTCAACGGCTATATTCGATTTTTGTAACGGATTTCGGCGTCGGAACTGATGACTTTTCAGATCACTTCCCACTATATTGTACACTTTCCTTTGCTCTTGAGAAGAGCCGCTGTTTTGTGATAATAAACTGAAAACAGTTTACCAGTATAAATGGAAGAATGATCTGCGAGAAGCCTTTCTACAAACTTTACTAGATTATATTCAGATTTTATTGGAACGTGCACTAGAGAAAACATATTAAGTAAGTTATCGGATTTTATGGCATTGTATAAAAAACGCAGGTGCGTGCATGAAAAGGTTAAGATGCCGGACACCGCGCAACAGTGATATTCAGCCTGAATGGTGGGATAGTACCTGCATCAAGTTAAAAAGCGAAAAGTATAAATGCTTACGAACATTTCGGCACACTAGCGCATCAGGTCGACTTCGAACATTATGTTGCGAAAACGAAATGAATTTAAAAATACCTGCAAAATGAAACGAAAACAATGCGAAAAGGAAAGACGCGAAAACCTTATTGCGAGTAGCAACGATCCATAAAACAATTCTGGGAAACACTGAAAAGGGCAAAACCGATAATAAAGAGTGTTACAAATTATATAAACGGGGACGAAATGGTTTGATTATTTTCGCAATTTATTCACAACACAAAATAGCGCTGATATATTAAGGACTTCAAGCCCACCACCAATCAATAATCTTGTTGAGGAGAGAGATGCGAGTTACTTAAATACTCCAATTACAAAAAGAGGAAATTATGTTAAGCATTTCTTCATTGAAATCTAAAAGCGCTCCTGGAGTAGATGGCATATGTTGCGAAATGTTTAAAAGCACTGCCAATATAGTGGCAGAATATTTGGTTGGATTATTCAATGAAATTTTCGATAGTGGACATTTTCCTAATTCATGGAGCGAAAACATAATTTCAAACCAATTCCACAAAAAAGGATCACTGTACGACCCTAATAATTATCGCGCTATAGCCCTCTCAAATTGCATAAGCAAGATATTTGTAAATATTTGTCAAAAAGACTTAATACATGGTGTGACGATAATGACGTCATTGATGAATCACAGGCAGGATTTCGAAAAGGGTATTCAACTATTGACAACTTGTTTAATCTACAGTCTATTATCCAAAAGTATCTATCAGTAAAAAGGGGTAGAATCTACGTGTTTTACGTAGATTTCCGTAAAGCTTTCGACAGCTGCCCACATCATCTGTTATTGTCTTGTTTACGAAGATATGGAGTTAATGGTAAATTTATGACTATATCTTTCAATCTATATACGAAAAACTTAAATACTGTGTTAAAGTGAATTCTGTCCCAGGTGAGGTAACTCGCAACAAAATGGTGGACTCACTGACTTCTTTAATTGTGACATTGGAACCAAACAGGGCTGCTCTTACGTCTCCGAAAATATTTGCAATGTACGTCAATGATCTCGTAAAATATATGAGATCCGGTTCTACTCATGGAATATTTCTATCCGAAGATACAGGCCAGTTGTACGCTCTTCTTTTTGCCGATGACGTTTCAACATTTGCAGATACAGCTATAAACTTACAAAGACATATAAATACAATAGAAATGTTTTGGCAATAATAGTGGACTACAATTAAACACCGATAAATCTAAAGTCATGGTTTTTCGAAACGGTGGCCCATTGCGTAACTACGAACACTGGTACTTTAATGGCATCAAATTAGAAGTGGTTTCATACTATAAAAATATTTGGGACTATATTTCACTCCTAAATTGTGTTGGTCTCTCACGCGAACAACTCTTGCCAAAAAGCCTTCTAAAGCAGTGTATTGTATTCTGAGTCAGCAACGATACTTTGGTACCTTTAGCCCTAAAGACGCTTTTAAATTATTTGACACGATAGTCCGACCGATTTTGTGTTATGGTGCAGAAATTTGGGGCTATCAGTATTCAGCCATTATTGAGAAAGTGCACACAGACTTTTGCAGACGTATTTGTGGTCTAAACCAGAATGTAGCTAACTTTTTCCCGCTCCGCGAATGTGGCAGGCTCCAATTTCAGTACATTATATAACCAAATGTGTAAAATACTGGACTAAACTATTACAAATGCCAAATGAGCGTTATCCAAGACAATGCTATTTAATGCTTTCGCAGACTGACGAGGCCGGTAGGAAACATGGGTAACCTGTATTAAGGATGTTTTGTTTGAATATGGGTTTTGGATATGCGTGGATTGCTCAAGAAATTGGGAAATCATACAAACTTTATGGCATTACTGGTTGATAGAGTCAAACGATCGAGCTACGCTAAATATCCTCTCGCAAGAAGAAAACTCACCCAAAGCCAATTATTATAAGCACTTTTAAATCTCATCTAGATACAGAGAGATATCTGTCAATACATCTGCCATTTAAATTGAAAAGACAATTGGCGAACTTTAGATGCTCTGGTCACAATTTAAATGATTGAAAAAGGACGCCACCAAAAATATTGACCGACAATTCAGATATTGTCCTATTTGTCTAAATAACAATGCTCATTATGTTGAGGATGAGTATCACATGTTGCTCGTATGTAAATTATATGATGATCTGAGAACACAATGTTTTATTCAAACTTGGCTTAACTGTGAACCAAACATAAATTTATTTTATTCAATTATGTCATGTGACGATGAATTGGGCATTTTCGCTCTTGCAAACTATATATACAAAGCTTTGGAAACTAGAAATATGTTTATTTAAAAATGTTGGAACATCCCTAATTTAACTAACTGGAACCGATAATTAAGAAATAGATGCAATGTTAAATGCATAACAAATTTATACAGTGAACAGTATTTAAAGAACACGAATAAGTTGTTCCTTTGCCGTGCTTTAAAACACATTCTTAAAATTCAGCATTGGTTAATGTTGATAATAATACTCTGTTACTTCACTTATTCGTAAATAATTACCGCTTATGTATTGATCACGAATAATATTTTAATGTATATGAATTATATATTGTTGATGCATCATTTATTTTGTAATAATGAAACTATTATAAAAAATGTACAATATTATGTGTATCGTGGGCCGGAGGCCTTTAACTACAATAAAACGTATGTTATGTTATGTTATGTTAAATGTAGAAGAAACATGATTTATTGTTGATAATAAGTGACTGGGTAGAAACGCAACCATGAAAAAAAAGCAAGGCATTTTTTGGGTTCGGGGGTTTTGGGGGTTTCCGGTTTTTTGTTTGTCCCCCAAAAAGTATGCACGAAAATACAAATGAAGGTTATTAAGGTCAACATGGAAATGAATAATGTTAGTAACAAAGAAAAATATTGAAAGGGGAAATATTTTGTTGAAGCAGTAAGGATAACTTTAGATATGGTCATTAAAGATAAAAGAAGATTCTGTAAGATGTACAGGAAAATTATCTCTCATTGAAAACAAAAGGTTAATAATTTCCTTTTCATTAATGATGTTGAACATCCAGTACAAACAGAAAAACCCACTTAGAAGAGCACAGCTGTGTTTAAAATATATTTTATATTATAACATGTGGTTAACCCAAGAAATAAACTGGGGTTTTAGCAGGGAATTGTCAGTCAAAAGTCTAAGTAGCCCACTGTTCTATGATATCACGGTACTTAATGTTTATCAGAAAATATTCAAATATAACTATCATACATGAATAAGCTTTTTACCTATTTAATAAGTGAACTTTTTCCACAAAATTATTTCAAAAGATCCAATTAAAATGTCATTTTAAAAACAATTTCCAATATATGTATGCCATTTTGGATAATTTCAGAGGAGGTTTAACTATGGTATCAAGCAATCCCCAAAAATGTAAGTATAGAAGGATAGATGGGCCAGAATCTTAAAATCAAGAACTGAAAAACTTTCCAACAGATAACTTGCTATAAAATTCAAACCATATGAACAGACAATATGTCAGTATATGTGATTATAACATATTTTAGTTGACTGCGTAAAAAAAAATTTAGGAAAATATTAGTCAAATATGAATATTTTATAAAATAGTTTTCTTGCCACAAATACATGTATTATTCACTAAATTAAATTTATTGGCAGATGAAAATGAATTTAATGTGACAGTTTTAAAAATATTAGCACCATCATGTGTAGCCTTTACTGAGCAGTCAAAGAAAATATACCTAACTGTTATATCATAGAACCCTTGATATCATAGGAACTGAGTACATATCTATATCTGCTATCCCCCACAATGGGTTAAGTAAATGATGACCAGGGCAACACTGGATGAATTCAGGGGCAGGGCGAAATTGCTAATGTCCCATATATAACACCCCTTTTGTTGTTTTGAACAAATGTTAGAATAAAACACATGAATAACTGAAAGTATATTCCGTATTCAAAATTGAAGAAACCTCTTCCTTAAAAAACACACACAAAAAAACCCTCAATTTTATTCTCTTGTAAGATTGAATATTAATTAAGTATTTGATATATTTCAAATGGAGATATAACCATTTCAATACAATTAAAAATTGTAAATTCTATTTTAAAGCAGCACGCCTCCAGATTCATGCTTATTTTCATGAAAATTTGGAGTGTATTATTTAAAGGGACTCCACTGAGGTTTTTTTGACATGATGGCCGGAATGAAAATATTTTTCCAGATAAATATACAATTTGATGTAGGTTTAGACCACTAATCTTTGTGCAAAATTTCAGATCATTCGCACACTTCGTTTTTCCAGAATAATTATTCAAATTGTAAAAAAATGACCCAAAATGAAAAGCGTTTAAACGCTTTTCACTCAAATCGGGCTAAGAAACGCATAAAAATACGATTTTGCAATTTATTTCAAAGTAAATTGCTTAACTATCTTTGCATATATTTCCGTTTTAAGTGTCCCAGCTCATTTATGTAAGAAATTCAAATGTTATGTTATAGGCTTTTAAACCTCAGTGGAGTCCCTTAAAGGTTAGATATTGTGAAGTGAACAGAGAGAGCAATTTACACATTTCAAAATTTTAATGGCACTTAAAATCCACATTAAATATAAAAAAAAAGGTCAAAATATGCAAAATTAGCTCTTAATGCGTTAGTAACACAGTAGAAATTATTGTGATAAATACTGCAAAACAAGTCATTAATCACAAATAACATGTAAATTATTTCTTGAATATTGAATCTTTTACTTTTCTTAAAATTTTAGTAGATTTTTTTCAAGTTCGATTTTCTTGATATATTTTGGCTTAATATATCACGAGGCATGCAGCTTTAAAAACTTTACTCTCAACATATTCAGCAATCAGAACTCGGCTATTACTAAATAATTACTTATCCAAAGTTAGACAGAAATATCCAAGAAGATTATAACGATTGCAATTATTCGGTGAATTCGTTTAAGTGTTGTTTTTTTTTCCGAGAAAACAAGTGCAATTTATTGTACTGTAATACAAAATTTAAAGTGTATTCCAAGAAAACAATTGCATTATATATTATTGTGATACAAAATTTAATGCCTATTCCGAGAAATCAATTATGCATTATATTGTATTGCAATACAAAATTGAATGTGTCTTCCGAGAAAACAAGTGCATTATATAGTACATGTATTGTAAATACAAAATTTAATGTAGTATAATGATATCTGTAATGTACATTTTGACCGTTAAAGGGGATTGGTCTACAATGGGCACAGTTTCCTTAAAGAGTATAAATGACCCGCGTCACGACAAAACCAACAGTAATGGGTTTGCGACCAGCATGGATCCAGACCAGCCTGCGCATCCGCGCAGTCTGATCAGGATCCATGCTGTTCGCTTATCAACCCTATTACAAGTGGAGAAACTGACAGCGAACAGCAATAGATCCTGATCAGACTGCGCGGATGCGCTGGCTGGTCTGGATCCATGCTGGTCGCAAACCCATTATGTTGGTTTTGTCGTGACGCGGCTCATATATATATGTAATTCTTTCATGGTTTGCTGTTACATGTATGTCTGATACTTAATATTATGAATGTAATTATTTATGGTATAACAGACCTTCCATTATTGACCAATTCTCTTTAAAATAAAACTTTAACCATAACATCCCTGACAATAATGCTATTTTTAGACGGTGTCTAAAAGGAGCTAGGGAGCAGTGTGACCATCTGTGTTGAGTCCTAGGTGTAACTCAATTGCTAGTGCAGCCTCATTGTATTTAAGTTTATGTTTGTCCACTCATAGTGTCTTGATTTTTATACATTGTACGAGAGAAATAAATGATTGTTTGTTTGATTTCTTTGGGTTTTATGTCACACCGACACAGTATAATTGGTCATATGACGACGTTCCAGCTTAACTGGTGGACGAAGACCTCAGGTGCCCTTCCGTGCATTATTTTAGGGACGATGGGGCACCCGAGTAGAACATGCAACTGCCATTCCTTAAGCTAGCTGGATAGAATATTAAATGGACTTTGACTTTTGATAATATTACTATAGTAATCTACTTATTTAAACTAACTGAATTAATAGTTATATACACATTGCTAATTATATAAAAATGCCTGTAAAAGGAGGCAATTATGTTCAAGCTCGAAAGGGATGTTATAATTATAACCGCAATTACTAACTACTTAAAAAGTTTGGTATTTATATATATATAGAAAAAAAACTTCCTTAGTGAAAGTCATTTTTTTTATACTTAATACATTCTAATTGCTTAACAAGACTTTCAATTAGTTTAATTAAATTAAGTTTCCTTAAAAGCCACATCATATTTGATAAACAACTCAAAGGGGTTTTTGTCACAAAAACCACGATGAAAGTACATGCAAAACCATAATTATATCTCACACGTAATTTATGTTTTCTAAGGATGGGTTAGCAGCATGTATCATTTCTTTCATGCATCAACAAGTACACCACTTCAATTACTTATCTTAACACGACCCACATTTTCCCTATTGAATATAGAAGAACCGAAAGTGTGTGTTATTTAAGAAATAATATATCCCAAACTGTGATTTTATCGCTCAATAAAATCACTGTTTGGAGTTCGGATGCGAGGAATTATATCACGAGGGCGTACCCCGAGTGAAATAATAATGCGCTTCTGAACGACATGTTGTTGATGTCGTGTTAGAATCGAAATAATACATGTTGTTGATGTTGTGTTAGAATCGAAATAATAAATCCAAATCGGTGATTTTATCACTTGATAACATCACTGTTTGTCATTCAGATGTGCATCATTATATCACTTGGGCTACGCCCTCATATGATTCCTCGCATCCGAACTCCAAACAGTGATGTTATTGAGTGAATAAATAAAATCACTGTTTGGGATTAAAAAAATTTTTTTAAATAAAGTGTTTTACTGAATCTGAAAAGCTTCTTGGAGTTCAAGTTGACAATTGTCTAACGTTGAAACTTCAAATTGAACAAAAAATAAAGAAATGCAATTATAGTAATCTCTATATTCATGTACGGTTAAAACAATATCTCAGTTTACATGCCAGGAAACTTTTCTACAATGACTATATTATTATATAGACTATTGCTGTTCAATTTGGGGAAATTGCTCAAATGAACTTCTTGAGAGAATGCTAAAATTTCAGAAACAAACAGTTCGCATTATTCTAGATAAAGCTGCAGATGCACCATCTGACCCTGTTTTCAAAGAATTAAGATGGATGAAATTTAATGACATGGTCGAGTGAAAAAGGCTATCCTGATATACAAATCATTACATGAATAAAGCTCACCATGCTACATGAACAAAATGATGAAAGGAAATTTCAAATATATATACCGGTATATATATATATACTAGCACTAGCACTGTACCATGTATCAATAAAGAAAATGATATTACTAGTATTTATTTAAAGGCACAGTATGCCTTAGAAACAAATAAATGGTTAATTCTTTAGAAAGTACAAAAAGGACTAAGACACTTATTACCTGAAAAAGCTAAATGTGAAATAATTTGTTATTAAAAGCAGAAAATTGTAAACAAAGTACATGTATCATAGTAACCCCTTACCTCATATATACGCGAAACAACACACTTTTGACCCCCCCCCCCCCCCTTCTTTAAGGCCTCAAATAGTGAAACAAGATTGCATTTGAGAAAAATGCTATGCCACCGCATTAATACAACACTAAATAATAGTGTAGGAACAGATTTTTTTTGTTTCTATACAATCGAAGATTATCATTATGCATAGATCAAATTTTACTATATGTACATAATGAAAATCAATGACCCCCGGGGCAGAACCAATTTTGACCACAGGGCTTTAATTTGAACAATCTTGGTAGAGGTTCACTTCCCAAAGTCTCATGCCATAAATTTAACCTCTAGCCTTTGTCAATTCAGAGAAGAAGATTTTCAAGTTTTTACTTTATACATATAAGAAAAACCTATGGCCTCTGGGGCAGGGCAATTTTAACACTAGGGGCATAATTAAAACAACTTTAGTAGAGGACCCATAGATGATAATATATACCAAATATCAAAGCCCTAAGCAGACAAGAGGTTTTTTAAATTTTTTACTATATGATTGTACATAGTGAAAATCAAAGACCCCTGGGGGTGGGGCCAATTTTGATCCCAGGGCTATAATTTGTACAATCTTGCTAAAGGTTCACAACACAATGTTATTGCAAAATATCTTAACTCTAGCCTTTGTAAATTTAGAGAAGATGATTTTTTAAGTTTTAACTATATACATATAAGGAAAACCTATGGCCCCCAGGGCGGGGCTAATTTTAACACTAGAGGCAAAATTTGAACAACTTTGGTAGAGTACCTATAGAAGATATCATTTAACAAATATTAAAGCTCTAAGCCTTGTACCTTCAGACAATAAGATTTTTTGATTTTTTATTATATGTATATATTGAAAATCAATGACCCCCGGGGCGGGGGCAATTTTGACCCCAGGGCTATAATTTTAACACTCTTGCTAGAGGTTCACTACACAATGTTTCATGCAAAATATCTAAACTCTAGCATTTGTCAATTACTAGAAATTTTTTTTTTTAAGTTTTCACTATAAGTTTTAAATATGTACATATAAGGACTACCAATGACCCCCGGGCGGGCCGATTTTGACCCCAGGGCAATAATTTGAACAATCTTGGTAGAGGTCTACCAGACAATGCCTTATGCAAAATATCTTAGCTCTAGGTTTTTTGGGTCTTTACAAGAAGGTATTTTAAGTTTTTACTATATGTACATATAGTGAAAATCAATGATCCCTGGGGCAGGGCCGATTTTGACCCCACGGCTATAATTTGAACAATCTTGGTAAGGGTCTACCAGACAATGCCTTATGCAAAATATCTAAGCTCTAGGCCTTTTGCGTCTTTACAAGAAGGTATTTTAAGTTTTAAATATGTACATATAGTGAAAATCAATGACCCCCGGGGCGGGGCCGATTTTGACCCCAGGGCTATAATTTGAACAATCTTGGTAAGGGTCTACCAGACAATGCCTTATGCAAGATATCTAAGCTCTAGGCCTTTTGGGTCTTTACAAGAAGGTATTTTAAGTTTTTACTATATGTACATTATTAAGTTTTTACTATATGTACATATAGTGAAAATCAATGACCCCTGGGGCAGGGTCGATTTCGACCCTAGGGCTATAATTTGAACAATCTTGGTAAGGGTCTACCAGGCAATGCCTTAAGCAAAATATCTAAGCTCTAGGCCTTTTGGGTCTTTACAAGAAGGTATTTTAAGTTTTTACTATATGTGCATATAGTGAAAATAAATGACCCCCGGGGCGGGGCCAATTTTGACCCCAGGGCTATAATTTGAACAATCTTGATAAGGGTCTACCAGACAATGACTTATGCAAAATATCTAAGCTCTAGGCCTTTTGGGTCTTTACAAGAAGATTTTTTAAATTTATTCTTATAATTCCTTTTGGTTGCCATGGCAACCAGATTTCTGCATGGAATGAAATTCTTTGAACAACTTTGGAAGCCCTTCACCCAAGGATCAATCCTGCCAAGTTTAGTTTAAATATGACAAGTGGTTTTTCACAAGAAGATTATTGAAGTTCACTATATAATCTATATAACACACAAACGCACAAACATACACACAGGTGAATCAGATCGATCATAAGGTAACGTGTAACCAACGCTGAAAGGCATTTGACTCTATCTCAACCCATTGAGAAGTTGCAGCACTTTGAAATCAATTTTGATGGAAAAAATTCACACAAAATAGTGATTTTTGGCAATTTTGAGATGTCCCCTCATTGCCATGGTAACAGGAAATTTAAGCCCGAGCATGTTGTTACAAAGGCAGTGATCCAGTCAACATTGGTGCAATGTTTGATTAGTATTGAAGCAGTTTTTATAGTTTTATAGCAATTTGAACATGTAACGGGAGACTTTTCGATGAAAACAGACATTTTTTACAAAATGCTCATGAAGTAATGTGTTGAACAGTATAACTGTAGTCTGTACTAATTGCCAAAACACAACAAAATAAAACAAGAGCCATCGCTGGGCAGGGGCAACGCTCAACTTTTTTTCTTTTTCTAAAAGCGAACAAATCTTAAAAAAAAAAATAAAGTAAAAACATAATAAGGTTTTCCATAGTTTTATTTTAATAGGTCACACTTGCTGTTTTGTCAAAGTATGCATCATTTCTATAAATAAATGACAAAGTTAAGAAAATAAATGCAAAATTTAATCATCTGACCTTTGACATTGACAGTCAAGGTCATTTAAAGGTCAAGGTCAAATCTGACTTATTCCACATGTCCATTTGGTCACAAGTTAAGCTATAAAAGTACACCAAAAATAAAAAGCTTTTGTGAAAAAAATAAGCCTTCCATTCTAGGGCAAAATGGGCCTTTAAATGATATATATAACATTTACTATAATGTAAATGTTATTGTATCAATTATTTAAATGTTATTGCACCACTTTAAATGTTATTGTATAAACAACACTGTAAGTGTAACTATTTAATAAAATGATATTGCAATTAAAATGTGGTTGTAATAAAAATAGATAATTATGTAAAATGTTATTTCATAACGAATATGTAGCAGTTATTTCAACAACTATGTAAATGTTATTTCATACCAAATATGTAGTTTTTCATTTAGCAATTACGTAAAATGTTATTTATTATAACACACACGTCATTGCTATTAAATTATTTAACTGCTATTAAAGGTTTTTGTATTAATCACAGGCATCTAGAAGCTTGGACTGGGTACCAGGTTTTTGTATTTATCACAGGCATCTAGAAGCTTGGACTGGGTACCAGTTAAAGGTTCTTGTATTTATCACAGGCATCTAGAAGCTTGGACTGGGTACCAGGTTCCTTGTTACTGTGTCCCGCATCTGCTATGATGTGGAATTCCGCTTCAGGAAATGCCTGAAATACAATAATTATTATAATAGTTAAATGTCTTAACAGCTTTCTGTACAATTTATATAATGAACTGATTATTATTATGCTTTGAATTTGGCTCATCATATTTTGAATTTTGCAAATAATGCTTTAAATTTGGCTTATCATGCATTGAATTTGGCTTATCATATTTTGAATTTGGCTAATCATGCTTTGAATTTGGCTAATCATGTTTTTATCAGTTTTGTACATGGCTTATCATGCATTGAATTTGCCTTATTTTATGTTTTGAATATGGCTCATCATGCTTTGAATATAGCTTATCACGCTTTGAATTTGGCTAATCATGCTTTTAAGTTGCCTTATCATGCTTTTATCATGGTTTGTACATGGCTCATCATGCTTTGAATTAGGCTAATCATGCTTTGATTTTGGCTTATCATGCATTGATTTTGGCTTATTGCGTCTTATGCTATAAAGGTATAGTGATGGGGCTATGTCCGGCGTCTGTCTTGTGCGTCGTTCATCATCAACATTAGGGTTGTTAACACTATAGTAGTCACAGTTTTGAGTGGATCATAATCATAATTTGTCAGACAGTTTGTCTCAATGAAATACAGGTCAAGGTCAAATATGGGTCATCTCAGGTCAAAAACTAGGTCATAGGAGCTAAAAATAGAAAAATTTTGTTAACACTCTAGTGGCTGCAGTTTTAATCAAAATGTCCTGGAAATTGATAAGGAAGGTTGTTTTGATGATTTCTAGGTCAAGTTGACATATGGTCATCTCCGGTCAAAAACTAGGTCACAGGAGCAAAGAATAGAAAATGGCCCCATCACTATACCACTTTGTCGTCAGGTGAGCTAAAAAATAAGGGTTTGAGCTTACCCTATGCAGTTTCCAGGCTGTTTCCATTGGACATACCAGGTCATATCGTCCTTGAACTATCGTTGTTGGAATGTGGCGTATCTTGTCTACGTTGGCTAACAGTTGATCATCACGTTCAAAAAATCCTCCATTGACAAAGTAATGACTGCAATGAATTATATCATTATTTCTCAGTTGAAATATTTGCAACACATAATTGAAGTCTGTTGAAAACAACTCGGGTAATAGTGTCCTTTAATAGCTTGAACTGAATTTTATTCTCTTATTTCTTTCTTTTTTTTATTTGGTTTAGTTTCACGTCGCACCAAAACTGCAATGATACTTTCCAGCTTTACTGATGGAGGAAGACCTGAGGTGCCCCTCTGTGCATTATTTCATGAACTTCAGTAGAGCCACCGTGACCTTTCATAAGCTAGCTGGATAGCTTCCTCACATGAAAGAATCAAAAGTCCTCTACGAGATTTGAACTCACTAGGGTGGATTAATTTTACAATGCTTTTATTACATACCAGGCTTAATGGATCATGCCCCCCCTCCCCCCCAAAAAAAAAAAAAAAAAAAAATTCAATTTAATTCTAAGTGTATTTGTTTCATATCTCTGGCATAGTTGACATCTGCAAGTTTTTCAAATTTAATATTTTCAGACTTATGTAACCCAGTAGAGCTCCTATTATTGACATTTATATCATAAATGAGTTTTGGAACTTAGATAATTTTTTATTATCTAACATAAATTTTTACATTTTCCTATCCAATTTAATTATTGTTGGTGAAAGACAAGGAAATCAGGAAATCAGCAAGGAAATAAAAGTAAAAATTAATTTCATTACAAAATTGCTCACTTATCCATATTTTTCCTTGCATGACAATCCTTACTATTAATTTCCCTTCCAAACATTCAAACTTTTCTCTAAAATGGTACTTATGTTCTACAGTAAAACCTGGTGTTAAAGACCACCTTATAATAAAGATCACCCTGAAAATTTAAGGGCCATGATAACTATCTCCACAATTTTCAAGGACTTTTTAGGGCCTTTTTAATGGGGGGGGGGGCCAAATTCATTTTGGGTTGTTTTTTTTAAGGGCAATGTCCATTAATGGGTCCTTTTCTCACAAATGATCAAATTCAGGTACTTTTTAAGGCCTGAATGAACCTATGTCTAATTTTAATACTCAAGAAATTCGCAAAATTAAGTTTTTTCCCGTCTAATCCTGAGATACAAACAAATTTCCATACTAACTTGGTATATATATTTAAATAATAATAAGCTTAACGCGTAGATCACTCTATTGTATCTGTTTATATTGCACCGGAACACTGTACACTGTACAGGTACGCTTTTTTGAACCATGGAATAAACTTACTCTGGAATAAAGAATATTCTGGGTTTTTCCCAGCTAATCCGGGGGTACCAACAAACTTTTACAGTCAAAGCTTCAAAAATAAGCCTAACAGGTTGACTAATCTTTTGTGAACGGTATGTGCACTGTGAATTTTGCTTGTACTGGGGGATTATCATAGAAAATCCCACATTTGCCGATTTCCTGATAACAATCATTGATAACAATCATGATAACAATCATTGAATTTAAGATTTTGAATTTACTAGCCCGAATTCCAGTTTTGAATTTATTCTACTATATATTTAACAAAAATTTTCTTTAAATTTACACTGGCCCAAACTAACTTTCACTAGCCAGGGGCCACCGGGCCAGTGCTAAATTCGATGACTGGGATAACATCTATTAGATGGGGAAAAACTCATATTAGCAGCGTATGGGACAACAATATACAAGAGCGATTATTAATCATTAGTTGTCTGATGTTAGTCAATTGCATGATGAAGGAACTGTGTAGCAAGAGAAACACAAGAGCGATCAGTGATCACATGTGTCACCTCATGATGGCCAATTTTATGTTGGGAAAAGTTTTGTGACAGACGGCCAGACAGACAGATGGACAGTGCAAAACTAGACTAGGTTCTGATCATTCCTGTAAAGTTTGGATAAAATTGCACCAGTAGTTCATGAGGAGTAGTCCGGACAAGCTTTTGTGTATCTGGCAACACACAGAAAAAAACACCTTTTTATCAAAGGGCCATAACTCGGCCAAAAATCATTCAACTGGAAAACCCGTGCAAAATTATGCGCAAGGACTTGAGCTACAGATCAATCCCGTAAAGTTTCATTGAAATTGAATTAGTGGTATAAGAGAAGTAGTCCGGACAAAGTTTAAAAATAAAAAATTATTAAAGGGCCCTACTCTGACAAAAATCATTGAACCAGAAAATGCTGACAATATGCACAACTAGACTTGGTACTAATCATTCCTGTAAAGTTTGGATGAAATTGCACCAGTAGTTTATGAGGAGTAGTCCGGACAAGCTTTTGTGTATCTGGCAACACACAGAAAAAAACACCTTTTTATCAAAGGGCCATAACTCGGCCAAAAATCATTCAACCAGAAAACCCATGCAATATGCGCAAGGACTTGAGCTACAGATCAATCCTGTAAAGTTTCACTGAAATTGCATTAGTGGTATCAGAGAAGTAGTCCGGACAAACTTTAAAAATAAAAATTATTAAAGGGCCATAACTCTGACAAAAATCATTGAACCGGAAAATGCTGACAATATGCACAACTAGACTTGGTACTGATCATTCCTGTAAAGTTTGGATGAAATTGCACCAGTAGTTTATGAGAAGTAGTCCGGACAAGTTTTGTGACGGACAGACGGACAGACAGACGACGGAGAAGTGATCCCTATATGTCGCCACTACTCCGTAGAGGCGACACAAAAAATCATAAACAGGCCATGATGAAATTCATTCAACCAGAAAACTGTTCAATATGTGCAAGTACTTTACGATCAATCCAGTAAAGTTTCATTTCATTTGCATAAGTAGTATGAGAGAAATAGTCAGGACAAAATTTTACAAAATAAAATTCATTAAAGGGCCATAACTCTGACAAAAATCATTGAACCAGAAAATGCCGATGATATGTACAAGCAGCATAACTAGAATAACTGATTATTCTAACCAGCAGCTAAAATATCGTACCAGATTTTAAGATAAACATTTGTTACAAAATTACATAAACAAAACAACCACAGGAAATCTCAACTAACGTCTACATATTTACTCATAAAAATGAAGAATTTTAGTTTGTTAATACTGAAACCAACTAATTTCTCCTCAGTAGCTATAATCAACTTAAGACTTTGGAGTTAGAACTACATTTATTCAAAACAATCATTTTAGGTGAATATCAACACTTAAACATGATGCCGTAAAAATGTTCATTGACATAGATATGATCTGTGGTTATCCAACATTTGAAACATTTCATATGGAAAAATAACTTGGCCCTTTGCCCAGAAAAACTCATTTATGACTATTTATAGTAACATACCTAACCTCTTTTTAGTACTTCAGTAATCATTTTTCTTTGTAATATATCCTGATGAAGGTCTTGAAAGACCGAAAACGATATATTCTAGAATAAACCAGTTACAAACCATCCTGATGTGTTTGTTCTCTCCTTCTCTTGATTTACCAGTACTTGATCATTTATTTTAGTTTGATTGTGTGGGAAGCTATAAGCGATTGTGTAGGAAGCTATAAGCTCACTGAAACACTTTCAAATCTGTTCCTGGAACCAACCAGTACTGAGCAATAAGTGTTCTTGCAATAAGTTTCTTGCTCAAGGAACCAACGAGTTGCCTCTGACAGGGTTTGAACCCATGCGTCTACCGATCATTAGATTACTAGTCCAACACGTTAACCACTCGGCCATGCGGCTAATGTACAAATTAAACTCACCATTCAATTCTAGCAAACTGTAGCGCCCAGATATCTGCCTCCGCCCGCGCCACATAACTATCATCTACGTAAAGTTTTGAGGTTTTCAGCTCCCATTTACTCCATGCCTTCGCACACTCCAGTTGGACTTTCTCATCACTTCCTGTCAGTCTACGATAATATGCTCCAATCAGATCGCATCTTTCAACCTATATATCAAGGGAAGCAACTCTTAACAATAATACAAATTAAAGTGATTGCTTCCCCTGGTAAACTCTGTATCAAAAAATAGCCGGCAAGATTAATTGGCTACAATGTATTTAACCAGGTGTCTTCCAAATTTTTAAGGCTCGGCTTTAACATAAAGGATAAGAAAAATGAATATTTATATTTTCTTTTGTGATGAACAAAAATTAAATTCTGAATAATTCTTTAACAAAGGTATATAATCATTTCTATAGAATCTAAGTTTTCATAAAAGCATCAAACATTATATTAGTGTCCAGCTTTAATTGTCATCCAATAAAAATGCTGTATTTCTTAAAAATTCTGTGTGTTCATTTTCATAAGAAACAAAAGTCAATATGATATCAAATTCAGTTCATTATAGTAGCCTTCTATTTTTCATAGTGCTTCATAGAACCGCGTTCATAAAAATAGACAGATATAATGACGTAATATAATGAATAATAATGAAGCCAAATAAAGCTTGACACTAAGAATGTTAGTTTTCATCAGTAGCTGTTCTACAGAAATTAGAAACATTCTCCTGTCGCCATCCCTCCTGACGAAGTTTTTTATTTCTGTAGAACAGCACGGATGAACACTAACATATATATAGAAGTTACAGAAGTACAGGCTGGCCTGGATTCATTTTGGCAGCAAGGACTAATCACGTTTGGTTCCAGATTTTGCTCATACAGCCTTTATTTATTGACAGTTTCTTTTAATATTTGGTTGGAAGATACCTTGCATGGTATTCTTCCTTTTGATTGAGGTAGGGGTCAGTTGGGTCAAGGTCACCAGTGCTAAAAGTAGATTTTTACACACTTTTACCCATATAGCCTTTGCTTATAGAAAGATGTATTTCATATTTGGTACTGTGAAGGTAGCTTGCATAAACAGAGTTAGGGGTCAGTTGGGTCCAGGTCATCAGTGCTAAAAATAGATTTTTACACTTTTGGTTCCAGCATGCACTATATCCACCACTCTGATAATGTCTGCTTTTTTCATTAAAGCAGCATGCCTCCAGATTCATGCTGATTTTTTATGAAAAAATTTTGAAAATGCATTTAACAGAACAATTTTGTATAGTGAACAATGACACATTGTAAAACAATGCTTATTATCCATGTAAATTACCATAAAAAGGTCGAAATATCCAAAACAAATAGCCTTTACTGCGTTAGTAACGCAGCAGAAATAATTATGGTGATAAATACTGCAAAATATGACATTATTCGCAAATAACAAGTGAATTATTATTTGAAATGTGAATTGTTTTACTTTTTTAAAAATCTCAGTACATTTTTTTCAAATTTGATATTTTAAAAATATTTTGGCATATCTGGAGGCATGCAGCTTTAAAGCCTAGGAAGAGGCTGTGTATTTTCTCTATATTTCAGTTTGGTAAGTTCATAATAACATTTCTTTGCCAATTATCACGTAAACATGGAACCCCTTGAATTATCTGCAGACGACAAATTGCTTTACCATGCTACATACATGTATCTTAAAATGGACTTGTCCATCTTTCAATCTGAACAAAACTATTCACCAGGAATTTTTTAAGGGATATTTCAAAATAAATACTGACTGAATAACAAACAGTGCAATCGGATGGCATGCCAGGATGTGCCAGCAGAATTTGGTGTGCATTAATTGCAAGGGCAGATTCAGTCATGTTCAGCAGACTTTTGGGTCAAATTTCATTGTCTTTCATCATATTTCTTCTTATGCTCTATTAATCCCAGGTCCATATATCTAATGCTCTATTTATCCCAGGTCCATATATCTAATGCTCTATTAATCCCAGGTCCATATATCTAATACTTTATTAATCCCACTATTAATCCCAGGTCCATATATCTAATGCTCAATTAATCCCAGGTCCATATATTTAATGCTCAATCAATCCCAGTTCAATATACCTTAAGCTCTGTAAATGCTCTATTTATCCTAGGTTCATTTACCTAATATACCTACTGCTCCATATATCCCAGTTAAGTATACCTTAAGCTCAGTAAATGCTCTACTAACCCAAGGTTCATATGTCTAATGCTCTATTAATCCCAGTTCAATATACCTTAAGCTCTGTACATGCTATAGTTATCCTAGGTTAATATACGTAAAGGTCTGTAAATGCTCTATGAACCCTAGGTTCATATATCTAATGCTCTATTAATCCCAGTTCAATATACCTTAAGCTCTGTAAAATTAATTCCCTATAAATCCCAGGTCCAATTACCTAAAGCTCTATAATCCCAGGTCCAAATACCTAAAGCTCTATAATCCCAGGTCTAAATACCTAAAGCTCTATAATCCCAGGTCCAAATACCTAAAGCTCTATAATCCCAGGTCCAATTACCTAAAGCTCTATAATCCCAGGTCTAAATACCTAAAGCTCTATAATCCCAGGTCCAAATACCTAAAGCTCTATAATCCCAGGTCCAATTACCTAAAGCTCTATAATCCCAGGTCCAAATACCTAAAGCTCTATAATCCCAGGTCCAAATACCTAAAGCTCTATAATCCCAGGTCCAAATAGTCCAAATACATAAAGCTCTATAATCCCAATTCCAAAATTAAACCTTAAGCTCTATAAATTTGAGGATCTTTACCTATTACTGTTCAGAGGATTACAGGAAGATCTTAAATCTTAAGATCAGAAAGTCAGTTTTAAGAAGAGTCTTAGGATAAAAGATGCATTCATTGCTAGGAAAATATGCTTTACAATTATCAACTACATGTATAAGAAGTGCACTGCTGGTTGCATTTACAAATTAACTATGTGCAGTATAAAAAGTGCACTGCTGGTGAAAATCAATCATATATACCTCAGGAATGGGTTTGATGTATTCCTCATAGGCATCTGGGAAAATAAAGCTAGCACCATCTTGGTAGAACCATATCAGTTCCCTCCTGGAAAACCACAGATTTATTGCATTTATTTATCTATATTTATATGACATGAATGTTACTAGTACAGTCACACCTGTGTATAAAGGCCATCCAAAGGAGAAACAATACACAGCCTTTATAAACAAGTGGTCTTTATTTAGAGAGAATTTGATGTATTTTATTAATGAAGGTTTATCGTATGGTGGTCTTTATTTACAGGGTGGTCCTTATTAAGAGGTGGTCTTTAACACAGAATTGACTATATACATTTTTTCTGGAGATTTTCCAATGAAGTGTCAATGAATTCCAACTTGGTGGTTACAGGTGACAGGCGGAAAAAGAGCTCAGGTGTAATTTACAAGCAATATATCTAAGCCACAAGTGCGCATGCAGCTGAAGTATGGATAAGCAGGATACCTTTTGCACCTCATAAACAATTCAAAGATATAAACTTAAGGTAGTCTAACTCTAATACTTTCCTGCCCAAAAAAAGTCTAACATTGACTCATATCGTAGCAAATCCGTTATTTCCGGAACGTTATTTTTTCAAAATCTTGGGCATAAGATTATTAATAATCACTAATCCTTAATCACTATGTACTAAATAAATGATAAAAAAATTACGAATACCGAAGATTGTGAATAATAAGTTCCAGAAATAACCGATTTATTACGATATTGGCCCACAAAAGATTTTTTGTCCGGAAGACTACCTTAAAGCAGTTAGGAACAAGTGAATGTTTAACACCAGTTATAACAACAGTATCGCTTATAAAGAAATACTGCTAATAACGATGATGTTGCCGTGACGGTCCCGACTCAAACTGATTGCCTTTCGGATTAATGATATCGAGATACAATGATATAAATATGACAGTCCCTGAATATCGTTATCAATAGCATTTATTGTATGTGCATTAATTTTTTTTCATTTTATCAATTATGAACAAAATTCAAGTTTCACTTTAACTTTCTTCGCTCTTATTTTTCCATCAGTCTTATTTCTTCGCTCTTATAATTCCATCAGCAATAACCTTTTTTTTGCTAAATCTACCCATGTGATGAGTGCAGAACACAGAGCAGAAGTCACATCCATGCCATTCGATCATGGTCTGCACTATCAGTGTCGTTCTGTGTAATCAAACTTTTGTGTTTCAGGTCCTCAATATCCGAACTTTGACGGTAAGGGTGGAAAAGTGTTTCGATTCATTTAAGATATTAAGATATTTAAGATATTAAAGATATTAAGCCTGGTGAGGGAAAAGGAATTTGTTGTCTGCTGCATATTTGTTATTCAAGGGATTCATGTTAAGAGGTGAACAGATATTTTACACAAAAAAAAAACAGTTTAACAGCAGAGAAATCATTATAATTCCACTAGCTAGTTAAGGGAAGCAGTGACCTAGTGGTTAAGGTGTCTGCCTCTCAACCCAGGGGTTATGGGTTCGAACCCTAATCAGGTCATGACAATGTTTCTACATATGACACCAGTACTGGCTGGCTCCAGGAAGCGTACTCGAATGTGATTAACATAAGTTACACGAACTTACTTAACAAATGAGCTTAAATTTATTCTGTTAATCCAAAACAAAATTTCACTTTTTATTTTTCATAAAAAAAAGAACCCACATGATGGTATTGGGGAAAAAAGCCCAGGAATATATTTTCACCCAGCATGCTGAATATAATGCCAGAGTCCGACAAAATCCCAAACTTTAAGACAAATACTACCTGTGGTATAGGCTCTATGTATTCTTCATACAAGTCAGGCAATATGAAGTTGGCCCCTTCTTGATTATACCATAAAACCTCTTTTCTGTAAAATTTACATTGGGATACGGCACAGTTTTTATTGCTAATGTATGTCCAAAATCCGCACACATAATCAATTTAATCTATATGGTCTTCATTTGCATAGAAAATTACCTCGAGCAATTTCTTTAACATACATGCATTCTGCTTTTAACTGTGAGTTCACTTGATTTCGTGAGCATGAAATTTCA
This sequence comes from Ruditapes philippinarum, assembly GCF_026571515.1. Lineage (NCBI taxonomy): Eukaryota > Metazoa > Mollusca > Bivalvia > Venerida > Veneridae > Ruditapes > Ruditapes philippinarum. Next base: position 530,911 of record NW_026858064.1, read on the forward strand.
TGGTTTTGTCAACAAGGACATTTTTTTTATGTTTTTAAATTTGTTTATTGTCTGTTTTTTTTTTTGGGACAATGAAATACAAAAATAATCTCACAGCCCATGAAATAAAATTTTGTTGAATCTTAAATTTGTGAATTGACTAATCCATGAAAAGCAAGAAAATTAGTGCCCTGTGAATAATAATGACTTTGCAGTTTTTACATTGTATATATCCCTATACCAATATGATATGTTTCTAATTGTGGAAATCCACCACCATGCAAACATGGAAATTTATCATAATCATTTTTGAATATGTTACATATAATAACATGAGAATTTGTCATAAATTTCTCCTACATACCAGTACATAGCCATGGCAATATATTTATTACCTACATATAATATGTCAATATAACATGCACATTATGGCAATTGGTAAAACATATAACAACGTTTTTTATACATATACAAATGAGCCGCGTCATGACAAAACCAACATAGTGGGTTTGCGACCAGCATGGATCCAGACCAGCCTGCGCATCCATGCAGTCTGATCATGATCCATGCTGTTCGCTATCAGTTTCTCTACTTGTTATAAGGTTTGTAAGCGAACAGCATGGATCCTGATCAGACTGCGCGTAGGCATGTGTTGGTTTTGTCATGGCACGGCTCAAATGAATATCCATGATTCATAACCAAATTTATTGAAAGAGTGAATGCCATCTTAAAGAAAATCTGTTGAAACTATTTGACCCTTATTGTTAAAACAATCATTCTTTTGTTTGTTTGGTTGGTTTTACAGCTCACCAGCACAGTATAGGACAATATGCCGCTGAAACAGGAAAGATGATTTTGGCTAACTGGTTCAAAGCAAACTTCAAAGGCAACACCAGGGGTCAAAACTACCTCACCTGCTGAAGCTAAGAGATGCATAGACTCCAGTTATTTGAACTCATTAAGTCGCCTCCTCAACTATCACACAGGGATAAACAGTGGCTGCAATTCTTATGCCTCAACCATTAAAAGCAACCCCTCAACCACAACAAGCACAATCATTCATTTACATAGACATCTGTTTCTATTGTAAGTACATGTAATTCAACTAGACAAAAGTAAGTCTAGTATCGTACTTTAATAATGTTCAGAATGTTAATGATGCAGGCCCCAATGAATTTCTTTAGGGCCACTGGCAGTGCAGGGTAAAGTTTAATACTTAAATAAATATAAAGTCAGTTTTCGGTTGACAGTTTTATAAATCGAAATGGCATATGCTGTTTGATTTTATCACCGAATAACTTCATTTATATTAAATATCTAGAGCAACATCATTTGGATCTGGAGAATCTCACTCGCCCTGCCAGCGATATATAAATTTTTTACTCGCCCGACCCTTGAAACTTTAAATCGCAAATGCAAGTGGGTGAGTGGATTTGTTGAGGCCTGTGATGGAAACAAAAGATGTCAGAGGGGCAGCACTCTTAACCATATTTGATCATAACGATGTTCAAACGGGACTTTGGCTAACATCACAACAAAGCTGAAGATGACCCCCTTATGTTTTGAAAAAGTTGCACCAAAAACGTTGATTTGAATTTGAAGAATTTGTATCAAAGATAAACTTAAAGGGACACCACTGAGATTTTTGACATGACATGACTGGAAATATCTTTTCGAGATTTCTGTCCCCATAGGTCTAGATCAATAACTTGTGTGCAAAATTTCAGATTGTTTACTCATTCCCTTTGAACTGAAAATTTTTTCTAATTATGAAAAATGGCCAAAAATTGAAAGTGTTGCAATGCTTTTTACTCAAATTGGGCACGGATTAGCACAGAAATAAGATTTGCAATAAATGTTTCTGAGTACATTACTTAATCATTTTTTTTGAAAATCTTTCTGTTTTAAGTGCCCCAGCTGATCTATGTAAGAAAAATTAAATTTTTACACTTTTGTGCTTTCGGACGTCAGTGGAGTTCCTTTAAAGAAATAAAGAAATTAAATTAGAACTAAAATATGCCACATACCTTCTTAACGTGAAAATTCCTCGCAGAATAAGGGCTTTAACTCTATCAGGATGAGTTTCAGCATATGCGAGAGACAAGGTTGATCCCCAACTTCCTCCAAACACCACCCATTTTTCTATACCAAGCTTTTCTCTCAGTTTCTCTACATCTGCCACAAGGTTCCATGTTGTATTCTCCTACACAGTGTATAGAGGATATTGAATGAGTGTAGATTTAATACAAAATTTATTGAATGAGTGTAGATTTAATACTAAATTTATTGAATGAGTGTAGATTTTATACTAAATTTATTGAATGAGTGTAGATTTAATACTAAATTTATTGAATGAGTGTAGATTTTATACTAAATTTATTGAATGAGTGTAGATTTAATACTAAATTTATTGAATGAGTGTAGATTTTATACTAAATTTATTGAATGAGTGTAGATTTAATACTAAATTTATTGAATGGGTGTAGATTTTATACTAAATTTATTGAATGAGTGTATATTTAATACTATATTTAATACTAAATTTATTGAATGAGTGTAGATTTAATACTAAATTTATTGAATGAGTGTAGATTTAAAACTAATTTTATTGAATGAGTGTAGATTTAATACTAAATTTATAGAACAAGTTGAATAAAATCATATCATGGAAGCCTCTGACGAGCATAAAATTGTTTTTATTCAAAGAGTTGAGAAAATTAAGTATCAAATCTATACAAATATAATATTATATAAATTACACATCTAATATAAGAACGGATCTATAGTAAAGAAGAGTATGTTGAAACAACTGTAGAGTAATGCTAACATTAGCGAGCTTGTAGCCTACTAGCCGATGGCTCGTAGAAATAGGGTAGCACCTGTAAAATTATCAAAGTTACTAGCCTTTTTTTAAAGGCTGGTAAAAACCTTTTAAGGTCCTGTGATAATTCAAATCAGATGGTTTACAGATCTATGCAATGGTATCCAAACTGTCCAATATGAGCCAAAAATAAGACACCCCTTTGGTGCATGATAAATCATATGAGCAGCGCCATGACAAAACCAACATAGTGCATTTGCGACCAGCATGAATCCATACCAGTTTGCGCATCCGCGCAGTCTGATGAGGATCCATACTGTTCGCTTACCAACCCTATAACAAGTAGAGAAACTGATAGCGAACAGCATGGATCCTGATCAGACTGCATGGATGCGCAGGCTGGTCTGGATCCATGCAGGTCGCAAATGCACCATTTTGTCATGGTGCAGCTCTATTGAGCAAGACAAACCTTGAGTTCAGCAGCTGGTAAAGACTTTCCTGCCCCTCTTTGGTCCATCAGCACAATTCTGTAAACATTCGGATCAAAGAATGTTCTATCTCTAGCCGACGTACCTCCCCCTGGTCCGCCATGTCTAAAAATAGATATTACCTCATCAAGAATCTATGGCAGTCTTTCCTTTTCTTATTTTCATTTTAACATAAAATTCAGCTAGTGGTATTTTTCTAATATTTATTAGGGATATGGAGGCTGGCCTTGATAGTTAAGATTGAAGGGATGTGGGTACGGCCTGGCTCTTTACTAAAGACATACAAAATGCACATGATTGTTAATTGATGTTTATCTATAAACTAAAACAAATATTCAGTGCATATACAGTCAAACTTGTGTTAACTAGAACTGCCACTATCATGGCGTGAATACCCCCGCATACCACTTTGTCAGAATCAACAGTGGCCATTTAGAGCTCAAGGACAACCTCCCTGCCAAATCTGAGGTTACTAAGCCAGTGCATTGCTAAGTGTATGTATTCTACATGCTTCAAATGTGAAAATGTCAAAATCAATACATTGCGGACAGGACATTCTTTAGCAATTGAGGAGAAAAGCTTTTTTTTTTGTCAGGGTCCCTGTGACCTTGACCTTTGACCCAGTGACCTCAAAATCAATAGGGGTAACCTTATAGTCATGATCAACATCCATGCCAAATATGAAGACTGTGGGTCAAAGGAATCTTAAGTTAATGGGTGGACAAACTTTTTGAAGTCAAAGTCCCTATGACCTTGACCTTTGATCCAGTGACCTCAAAATCAAAAGGGGTCATCTACTAATCATAACTAACCTGCATTCCAAATATGAAGACTGTGGGTCATAGGAATCTTAAGTTATTGGGCGGACAAGCTTTTTGAAGTCAAGGCCCCTGTGACCTTGACCTTTGACCTGGTGACCTCAAAATCAATAGGGGTCATCTACTAATCATGACTAACCTCCATAACAAATATGAAGACTGTGGGTCAAAGGAATCTTAAGATATAGGGGGGACAAGCTTTTTGAAGTCAAGGCCCCTGTGACCTTGACCTTTGACCTGGTGACCTCAAAGTCAATAGGGGTCATCTACTAATCATGACTAAGCTCCATGCCAAAAATGAAGACTGTGGGTCAAAGGAATCTTTAGTTATTGGGCGGACAAGCTTTTTTAAAGTCAAGGCCCCTGTGACCTTGACCTTTGACCTGGTGACCTCAAAGTCAATTGGGGTCATCTACTTATCATGACTAGCCTCCATGCCAAATATGAAGACTGTGGGTCAAAGGAATCTTAAGTTATTGGTCGGACAAGCTTTTTGAATTCAAGGCCCCTGTGACCTTGACCTTTGACCTGGTGACCTCAAAGTCAATAGGGGTCATCTACTAATCACTACTAACCTCAATGCCAAATATGAAGACTGTGGGTCAAAGGAATCTTAAGTTATTGGGCGGACAAGCTTTTTGAAGTCAAGGCCCCTGTGACCTTGACCTTTGACCTCAAAGTCAATAGGGGTCATCTACTAATCACGACTAACCTCAATGCCAAATATGAAGACTATGGGTCAAAGGAATCTTAAGTTATTGGGCGGACAAGCTTTTTGAAGTCAAGGCCCCTGTGACCTTGACCTTTGACCTGGTGACCTCAAATCAATAGGGGTCATCTACTAATCACGACTTACTTCCATGCCAAATATGAAGACTGTGGGTCAAAGGAATCTTAAGTTATTGGGCGGACAAGCTTTTTGAAGTCAAGGCCCCTGTGACCTTGACCTTTGACCTGGTGACCTCAAAATCAATAGAGGTCATCTACTAATCATGACTAAGCTCCATGGCCAATATGAAGACTGTAGGTTAAAGGAATCTTAAGTTATTGGGCGTACAAGCTTTTTGAAGTAAAGGCCCCTGTGACCTTGACCTTTGACCTAGTGACCTCAAAATCAATAGGGGTCATCTACTAATCATGACTAACCTCCATGCCAAATATGAAGACTAAGGGTCAAAGGAATCTTAAGTTATTGGGCGGACAAGAAAAAACTGACGGACGGCCGGACAGCCGGACGGACGGACGGACAAGCTGATTCCAGTATACCCCCTTACAACTTTGTTGTGCGGGGGTATAAAGATCACCTTCTAATAAAGATCACCCTGTAAATAAAGACCACCATTTGATAAACCTTCATTGATAAAATGCAACAGAGTTAACTCTAAATAAAGACCACCTGTCTATAAAGGTCATGTATGGTCTCTCCTTTGGCACAGGTTTGACTGTAACTACAAGATACTTACAAAAATATGACAGGATTCCCATTCTTATTTCCTGATTGCTCGTAGTAGACCTGGTGAATGTCAGATACCTTCAGCATTCCAGTATCATATGGCTCAATATCTGGATACATTTCCCTGAACTTACTGCTCTCTGTTGCCATGGTTCTTTGTAAAACTGCAAATATTTATAAATTAAAAGAGCTGTAAGTAGGATAGTCAAAATATATTGATGTGCCAAAGCTTAATTCTGAGATATTTTCATTCTAGGTTAGAATCTCCCTTCAAGAGGCGAGATATTGCCCAGACACAAAATAGCACAATATCTCGTCGCAAAGTACAATTAGTTGGATTATAAGTAGGATAGCATGCTTGACTATCTTCATGCTTGATTATAGAAACAATAATGAAAGAATTCACAAACAGGAAGAGTTCTTTCAAAATACACAACATCGTTATAAGAAGTGGACATTGACCCAAAATAATTATTATAATACTTGAGAAATGTGTGAAGATTCAAGTGAATATCTTCAAAAGTTCTAGTTCACAGTATATAAACAAGTGTATATCCTGTTATTGCAAGAAAGGTTCCTGAGAAATACATAGGGGTCTCAGTCTAATCGTAATCCAGATTGCAAAGAAAGTTACAGTAAACAGAATTAAGTAACATATCTCCTTGTAATCGCAAGACAGCGTACACATTGAATTGTATAAGCATGCAAAACAAGATACGATGATTTCGTATATAATTATAGTGTGAGTTCACTTTAATAAAAAAAAAACCATGTGTTAGCAACTGTTACTAATGTTTGTTAGCGCCTGAAGAAATAAAATTTCTAATTGGAGACTCTCTCCATTCAATGTGTCCTTTTCTAACAAAAATAATAATAGCCTTGATTTTGATAATGTAAATTGTAATCTTAAACATAACTTTGATAATATCAGTGCAAATGTCAGTGAAATAAATGCCAGTTCCTGTGTCAAAGGTGAGATACTGAGATAGGCCTACAGTACAGGACCTCTGCTGTACTTGGCAGTGAAAAATAAATTTATTGGATTGTCTCATGTAACAAAAATTATAGATTTGATTTATCAGATTGACAACCGATATTTATCGATACCTCTATACACGGATGAATTCTTCCTAGCTATTTGAACAAGTCTATATATCATAAATGCAATCAAAACATCAGCAATTGTAACTGCTGTTAAACCATGGGCCAAAGGGCAATTTGATTTATCATAACGTGTTAAAATTACGCACACCGTACTAAAAAAATTTAGACGTGGAATTCGCCGGCGTTTAATCAAAAAAATACAAAGAAAGTAGGTGTTTTTAGGTCAAAATATTCACTTATTCACATAAGTATGTATTTAGTGCTACTAGCTATTATAACTTAATAGACTGAATATGTTTTGAAATAAATCTTCTTCGACCTCAAAAGCTACATAAAAATCGGATATGTAAATTTTGGACAAAGAGTTTAGTTATATCTAGTTTAACTTTCTTAAGATAAATATTTTTCTTTCAGGTATAGAAAACGATGAAACTTCTGTATCTTACATTATTGGGCTTATTATTGCTGAGTTATCAGTCAGCAGGAAAGAAATCTAATGAATATGATGACAATGATTTTGCAGAATTTGAAGATGATGGTTTGTTTTTGTTATTGTTTTTCTTTCAAGAATTTGGCCTGCTAAATTGGCCGGTATTGCTAGCAAAATGTGCAGATAAAGGGGAAATCTCCTGGATTACACCCCTATGTGTAAAACAGAAGTAAAACATGTATATAAATACACTAGAAAATGGAATGAACCTTATATTAATATATTATAATATATATATCCGTAGGTATAAACAAACTTTTACAGTTACAGCTTCGAAGATAAGCGCAAGAAGTTGGCTAATCTATTGTGAAAGGTATTGCGCTTTGAAGCTTTAATGGTAAAAGTTTGTACCTACAGATTAGCTGGAAAAAAACTCACAGTTCTGGGTAACATCTATTAAGCAGGGCTAAGGTTAAACAAGACCATGCAGTATGGACAAGTGGTTTACATGTCTATCTAGTGATCTAACGATTGCTGGCCATATGGGTTCAAACTCTATCAGGGGCTAGCTATTGTTCCCTTGAACAGGAATCTTATATTCATTGCTAAGTACTGGTTGGTTCCAGGAATGGATTCGAGATTGTTTCAATAAACCTACAGCTTCCAAAACAATCAAACTAAAATTAAATTCATAGAAACTAACTATTGAATGTGACACATATGTTTGCCTCTGGCTTAGCCCGCTTACACTAAATAAAAAGACCATTACATATTTCAATAAATTATAGTACATCTTATAATCTTTTTATCAGATGGTGAAGTAACTGTAGAAGAGGACGCAGATTTTCCATCCGAGTCTGAAGACACTCCACAGCAGCAACAACAACAACAACAATCTGATCGCGTGCAGCAAGATGTCCAAGATGATGAAGATGATGACGACGACGGAACAGTTGAGGTGAGCATATTCTATGTGCTACATTTAGAGTGATACTTATGTGATGTTATAACACTGGTCAAACTGCAATTGAATATTAATTTATATCTATGTTATTGACTTATGCACAAGCCACAATAATAAAAAACTATCCTATTTAACTAAACAAAATACTTTTCATGGGTGAAGAAGTACATACGATTCATCCGCAGCTTGTTGTGCTAAAGTCATGTTAAGTAGAGCTATCCTAGTCAGCCGAGTGTCAGTGTAACCACTTATGTAAAAGTTTTTGTAACACCTCAAATATATTTTCAAAGTCCATTGACATATGGTTTTGAAACTTTGCACACTTGTTCATCATCATGCCCCTAACCTGACGACTGCGCTAGACAGAAGGAGGTAATTCTATCAAGCATTTTGACAAAATTATGCCCCTTTTAAAGTCATGTTTCTTTTCTTTATTTATACAGACAGATGAGGATGAATTTGATCATTTTACTGACGAGGATGAATTTGAAGGATTCGATAGAGACATTCATCCAGCTAAAGGCAAATCACATGAAGTTCCTGACCTCAAAATTGCCAAGGTAAGTTTCCAAGAATGGTTGAGCAAAAAGTTTGGTTAAAAACATATTTGTTTATGCTCGATTGCAAAACAGGATCTTGCAAGTTTCCGATTGTGCCTTAAATAATGCATTGGAGAGCACCTGAGGTCTTCCTGCATCAATAAAGCTGAATGTCGCCATATGACCCAAACAAACATAAATATCATACAGACAAGATAAGAAATGCTTCAGATAAAAACGGACGTGTACATGGTAAGTAAAAATCATATTTTGCTGACCCTGCAGTTTTAATGTTTTATTTGATAGGTACCAATACATTTGAGAACAAACTGGGACAGTTTTTACTTGGAGATGCTCATGCTGGCAGGATTGGGTGTTTATTTTCTGAACTTTCTGGCAGGAAAAACGAAGAACAGCAAACTAGCACAGGCGTGGCTTACATCACATAAACAGTTACTAGAGGATAACTTTACTATTGTTGGTAAGTATCTGACTTAACCCTTACTCTTCTAAATTAACTTAAAGGGACTCCACTGAATTTTTTTGACATGATGGGACTGGAAATTATTTTTTGAGATAAATGTTCAATATGATGCAAGTCTAGACCTTAAACTTGTATGCAAAATTTCAGATCATTTGCTCACTCAGTTTTTTCAGAATAATTATTTGTGAAAAATGACCCAACATTGAAAGACTTATACTTAAATCAGGCCAAGAATAGCTTAAAATATGATTTTCAATTCAGTTCTGGGTATTTATTTATATATCTTTTGCATATCTTTCTGTATTGAGCGTCCAAGCTGAACTATGTAAGAAATTCAAATTTGGACTCATAACTATTCATCATTTTTTGGGGACAATTACAAAATATTTACTAACTAAATAGCAAATAGTGCAGATCATGATTAGATGGCACAGATTATGGCTGCTGATCTTGGTCTGCACTTGTGGCACTGGATAAACAGCATTCGCTCTTGATTTTTAAAAAATGGAAACAATAACGTATAGTTTTGACAAAAGTGGATATTAGCTAAGAAATGTGGATACTTTTGTGCAAAATGGATATAAAAAGTCTCTGTGAAGTCTGTATGAATTGTTATGAATAAAAAATGAAAAAGAAAAACTTGCTTTTTACAAGGTGATGATGGCACATCGAAGGAGGTGACGTCGGGAACGTTGATGAAGGAATCCGAAAATATATACGCATTATGGTGCAGTGGTAGAATGTGTGTCGAAGGAATGTTGGTCGAGCTGAAACTGATCAAGCGACAGGACCTCATTAACGTCATGTCCACTATGCTTAAACCAGCCGCTGACCAAATTGTAAGTTCAGTCTAGGTGAAATTTATTTTTCTCTCGTTACACTTCTTTACCATTTCTATCCATCGAGCTTATGTAATGTCATTTAGTGACTTCTTTCTAAGAGAATTATTAACCATTTTTTGTAGCTTCTTTATAATAAAATACTGTGAATTAACTTAATTTCATGGGCCTATGCACAGCCTCAATCAAACCAAGTCTGCAACATTCACAATTTTACTGTTTCAGATTCTGTTTTTCTCTATTTTATCAGACATGCAACATACAACTTGTATAGTTGTAAAATGTTTGTATTTTCCAATTCTTGTACAAAAAGTTTCTAAAGGTTGTCATAAAATGCAATAAACTGATTGCTAGAGATGGGAATGTTTGTCAATGTTTGAATCAATGATTATGAAGATAATTATTATTTATCGTTACACAGGTTGTAAAAGTAAGCATGGACCCGTCGATGGAGAAATTCTGTTTCTGTATTGCTCAGAAGAAAGTCGCTGCCAAAATGCAAAAAGATCTTCTGGATTTAGTAAGCTAATTCTTGTATTGTATTATAAAGTATTTGTTCTAGAATCATGGAACGACCAAGAATTTTGATGTATGAATATTTGGTTTTCATATTAATATTAATTTTTGGATGAAATTCCCAGTTCTGGTCCGGTGTTTTTAAGAAAAGATCAGATCAGAATATTTTCCTAAATTTGATTTGATTTTGCTAGAATGAAATAGTACATATTCAAATTGCTGATTTGAAGAAACAAACCCTATTTTGTAATAAAATAGACAAATAACAAAAATCAAATTAAAAAAAATCAAATCAAAATAAGGATAAATTTTTTTAGGATCAAAATCAATAATTGGATCAACTGTAAAATGCCGATATCTTGTAAAAATAACAAAATATTTATTCTAAAATTTTATAAACATGCTATTTCACTTTCAGTTTCATCAAGTTAATACTAGATATTTAAACTATAAGGGTTAACAATGGAAAATATTTTAATTTTTAACTTTGATCCTGATTTTGATCCTGATCCTTAAATCTTTGTTAACACGGGGCCTGATTTTTTTTAGCTCATCTGTCACAAAGTGACAGGGTGAGCTTTTGTGATTGCTTTTCGTCCGGCGTCCGTCCGTAAACTTTTACTTTAAATGACATCTCCTCATAAACCACTAAGCCAATTTCATCCAAACTTCACAGGAATGTTCCTTTGGTGGTCACCTTTAAAAATTGTTCAAAGAATTTAATTCCATGCAGATCTCTGGTTGCCATGGCAACCGAAAGAAAAAACTTTAAATATCTTCTTTTAAAAAACCATAAGAGCTAGAGCTTAGATATTTGGCATGAAACATCTTCTAGTGAGTGTCTACCAAGTTTGTTCAAATAAAAGCCCTGGGGTCAAAATTGGCCCGGCCCCGTGGGTCATTGATTTTCCCTATATGCATATAGTAAAAACTTAAAAAATCTTCTTTTAAAGAACCCAAAGAGCTAGAGCTAAGATATTTAGCATGAAACATGTTCTAATGGGTGTCTACCAAGTTTGTTCAAATAAAAGCCCTGGGGTCAAAATTGGCCCCGCCCCGGGGGGTCATTGATTTTCCCTATATGCATATAGTAAAAACTTAAAAAATCTTCTTTTAAAGAACTCAAAGAGCTATGGCTAAGATATTGAGCATCAAACATGTTCTAATAGGTGTCTACCAAGTTTGTTCAAATAAAAGCCCTGGGGTCAAAATTGGCCCCGACCCAGGGGGTCATTGATTTTCCCTATATGCATATAGTAAAAACTTAAAAAATCTTCTTTTAAAGAACCAAAAGAGTTAGAGCTAAGATATTTAGCATGAAACATGTTCTAATAAGTGTCTACCAAGTTTGTTCAAATAAAAGCCCTGGGGTCAAAATTGGCCCCGCCCCGGGGGGTCATTGATTTTCCCTATATGCACATTGTAAAAACCTAAAAAATCTTCTTTTAAAGAACTCAAAGAGCTATGGCTAAGATATTTAGCATCAAACATGTTCTCATAGGTGTCTACCAAGTTTGTTCAAATAAAAGCCCTGGGGTCAAAATTGGCACCGCCCAGGGGGTCATTGATTTTCCTTATATGTGTATAGCAAAAACTTAAAAAATCTTCTTTGAAAAAACCCAAATAGCTAGAGTTAAGATATTAAGCATGAAACATCTTTTAGTGAGTGTCTACAAAGTTTGTTCAAATAAAAGATCTGGGGTCAAAATTGGCCCCGCCCCGGGGGTCATTGATTTTTTTTATATGTGTATAGCAAAAACTTAAAATCTTCTTTGAAAAAACCCAAATAGCTAGAGTTTAGATATTAAGCATGAAACATCTTCTAGTAAGTGTCTACAAAGTTTGTTCAAATAGAAGCCCTGGCCCGGCCCCAGGGGTGTCATTGTTTTTAACTATATGTGTATAGTAAAAACTTTAAAAAAATCTTCTTTTAAAAAGCCCAATGAGCTAGAGCTTAGATGTTTAGCATGAAACATCTTCTTATGGGTGTCTACCAAGTTTGTGCAAATAAAAGCCCTTGGGTTAAATTGGCCCTGCAACGTTGGGGGGGGGGCCTATATACAGGTGAGCGACCTCAGGGCCATCATGGCCCTCTTGTTTCATTTAGTAAAACTTAGCTCAATTTGAGATGTACATGTATTTAGTTTATACAGAATTTATGATTGTATAGGAAGCTTTAAGCTTATAGACACACTTTCGAATCCGCTCCTTGAACCAACCAGTATTGAGCAATGAGTGTAAAGTTTCTTTCTCAAGGAAACAACGACTTGCCCCTGACAGGGTTTGAAGATGAGATGTATTTGTTTGAAATGCAAAATCTTTTCCTCTTTCAATGAAATATAATTCTGGAAATTATATTTATATTATAGAGCCAGTTTACGGAGAAGAAAAATATTGATAAATATAACATCCCATCAAGCTTCCAACTTCTTAGTGAGATAGGGGAGGCAACTGCTATGGTGCTAGATAAGAAAGTAAGTATTTCTCTCCCTTTGAATGTGATAACTAGGGCTAAAAATGCCATTTGTGTTTAATGGTTGAGGCATAAGAGTTGCAGCCACTTTATATTCCTGCGTGATTGTAAGAGAAGACTAAATGGGTTTGAATTACTGAATTCTATGTAACTCTGAAGTTGCTTAAGTTTGTAACACCTGAGGTTAGGCAAAATTATTTTCCCTGTTTCTGCGCCATATGCCCTAAATTGTGTTGGTGTCCCCTAAAACTAAACAAAACAAACAAAATTATGGTCTACACTGTTTGCTTTTTCATTGATACATTTTCTGAAATTTTCCCTTAAAATGATAAATGGTCCATTTAAGATAATGTATGGGTTTATTGATTATTTCACAATTGCTAATGATATTTCATTTACTAGGTATGTCAAGCTCTTGATCGCTTTGAGAACCAGATTGAATCCATCCATATCTCAGACCAGTATTCCGGACCTAAGAACCAGTATGAGTGAGTACATTTGTAATTATAGAAAGCTGTTTTATACCAACGCAGTATCTGTGATGTGGTGGCATATAGTGATAACCTGAGTGTGTACCTGCGTGTGTGTTTGTTTGTCTGTTATATAGATTACATAGTAACCTGAAGAAATTCAAATATTTGCGAATAATTTTAATTCGCAAAAATCGCAAATATTTCCATGTCGCAAAAATAACCACTTATACAGTATTTTATCATTGGAATTATATTTTGAAAGACTAATTGTAAACATTTCTTTCATGATTTATTGTTTGATATTTTAGTGATAACCAAACCAAGATGCCAGAAGTAAAGCAAACCATTGTATTCTGTTTTAATGGTAAGATTTTCTTTTTCTCTCTGTTTAATATTCTTTGTTCACTTAACAATATTTTGAATATTTCAATACATTTTCAAGATTTTCATGAAAAACAGCATGAATCTGGAGTTGTGCTTTAAAGATATACTATACTATGCTCATTCTATATTTTTATCACCGAAATTTATTGAAATCTATGAAATTGTTACGGAATATGTCAAATTTGAATAAAGGAATAAATAAACTATGTTTTGGAAGGTGTGTTCCCTATTACAGGTCAAGTAAAGTTGGTCTTTTCTTTAAAAAACTGCCAATTATTTTTTTAATGACACTATATATTCATAGTGTGACAACCTAAAGCGTGTAGAGTTTCAAACAGAACATCTTCTTTGTGTAAAAACAAAACTTGTATATTTTATACCAGTATTTACAAAGAGACTGTGAAGCAATTTTCAATATTTTACAATATCAAATTTGAGCATAGTATATCTTATTAGCTTGTCAAACTTGAGATGTATCAATCATTGTAATGCCCCTTCACAACTGTGGGTTCGAATCCCGAAAGGGACTTTGGATTCTTTCATGTGAGGAAGCTATCCAGCTAGCTTACGGAACGTCAGTGGTTCTACTCAGATGCCCGTTTGTGCCTGAAATAATGCATGAAAAGGCACCTGAGGTCTTCCTCCACCAGTAAAGCTGGAATGTTGCTAAATGACCTATACTGTGTAGGTGTGACGTAAAACCCAAACATACAAACAAACAAACATTGTAATATTTACAGTGGCTGGTAAAGGTAAGACTAAGACAACGGACATGGAGAACATGAAGCCATTGATGCAGCTCGTCTTCTACGTCGTGGATAAAGTCGCTAGGGTCTCGCTCAGCAAGGAGGTATGTGCATAAAGTACCATATTCAGGGATTTTTTGGACTTATTTTATAGTCGATATTCGGTCATATTCCCAATTGTATATTATTTTCCCAATCCATAATTTAAGTCATGTATTTTTTCCGTACTTTAAACAAAATGTTGCTGAAATTCCCAATTCCATGGGTATGGGTCAAGTTCCCAAAATTCTGGGGAAAAAACCTGGTATAAATTTATGGTGATTAACTTCAATGTAGTTAAAGCTGCTCAATTGAAACTTGATACAGTAAACTCCACATATAACAATATTTTTGTTTATTATGCCCCCATTTCGAAGAAAAGGGGGTATATTGCTTTGCACTTGTCGGTCCGTCGGTCCGTAGACCAAATGGTTTCCGAGTGATAACTAAAGAACCCTTAGGCCTAGGAACTTCAAACTTGGTATGGTGATTGGTCATGACCAGTAGATGACCCCTATTGATTTTGGGGTCAAAGGTCAAGGTCACATGACCTTGTAAGCAAAAACGGTTTCCGATCAATAACTAAAGAACCTTAAGGCCTAGGAACTTCAAACTTGGTATGGTGATTGGTCATGATCAGTAGATGACCCCTATTGATTTTGGGGTCAAGGGGTCAAAGGTCAAGGTCACATTGACCTTGTAAGCAAAAACGGTTTCCGATCAATTAACTAAAAACGCTTAGGCCTAGGAACTTCAAACTTTGTATGATGATTGGTCGTGACCAGCAGATGACCCCTATTGAGTTTTGGGTCAAGGGGTCAAAGGTTAAGGTCATGACCAGTAGATACTTGATAACCCTTATTAATTGTTTGATCACTCAGGGTCAGAAGTCATGCATAATAACCTTATCACATGACTAATTGGCTGCTGATAGGGGGCATCCATGTTTTACAAACATATCTTGTTTATAATGATATATAGCTTATAACTATGCTGTTGGCGTGGTTCCAACTCTTGTATTCAAATCGGATGCCTCTTTGAAAAAAAATTTATAAGCAGATTTTATTGTATGTGAATGAAGATTTCTTCCTGCCACACACATTTTAAGGTCAAAAGGTCAAAGTAATAACAAAACTATAAACTGGCCATTAAAGATCTAAGAACTTCCAAACTTTGTACCATATGTAAATATTGATGAGGTATGCCAGTCAAATCCATTAACAGATCAAAAAGGTCAAAGGTCAAGCTCACATGGATTTGTAATGAATAAAACATAACACTGGCCATTAAATCAAAGTGCATAGACCTAGGAAACCTTAAACATTGTATGTAGATGTACCCTGATGAGTTCTAACTTCGTCAACTATTTACAGGTCAAAGGTCAAGGTCACATGGACCTTAAATAACAATATATCACAAAAGCCATTAAGTTACAGTGCATTTGACCTTTGACCTCGGAACTTGAAATTGTATTTATATGTACATTGATGTGTTCTACCTGGCATAATCATTGTAGGTTGAATGCTCAAAAGTCAAGGTCAAAATAATCTTTCTTTTGATATATGGTCAATGACTTCAATTATGGCCTTGAAATTTTATATGTGGATGCATTTTGAATTGGGATAAGTCTTGCATGCTGCAAATGGAAAATAAACAGTAACAGTACATTCACATTGTTCTGTTTATTTCATATTCAGGGTAAACAGAAGGCCGAGAAGAATCGCCAAAAGGCAGAGGAAGTTTTCCTTAAGTCTGCCCACGCCCAGCGACAGGAGGCTGCCCAACTGAGACGTGAGGAAAAACGTAGAGCCGAGAAAGAAAGAATCATGAACGAGGAAGATCCGGACAAGGCGAGAAAGTGGGAGGTAAAATACTTCACTATTTTAAGTTATTTATAGTTTTCAAGTGCTGCGTCAGTGGTTAAGGTCATTGCCTTCAAACCACTTGCCCCTCACTGCTGCAGGTTTGAGCCGCGTCAGCGTCTCTTCGCATTCTATCAGGTGAGGAAGCTATCTAGCTAGTTTACTAAATGTTGGTGGTTCTACTTGTGTGCCTGTTTGTGCCTGATATAATGCAAACAGGGGCACCTGAGGTCTTCCTTCACCAGTAAAATTGAAAAGTCGCCGTTTGACCTATGCTGTGTTGGTGCGATGAAAATCCAAAGAAAAAAATATTGTTTTCAAATCACTTACGTCATTCGGCCTCTTATGATATTGAATTACCTTAAATTGTACATTAATTAAAATGTTGTAAAAAATAATGTTGTTGATTTAATTTTAATTAATTTGTTTATTCATTGTTTTAAGTTGTTTTAATTAATTTGTTTATTGATTATTTTAAGTTATATCCTGTGCAGTTCTATTTATAGTTACTAATTCTATGAATTTAAATAGAAAACAAAAGTAGCATGCAGACGTTGTTGATATTGTGTGATATGCTTTGAAGATCATTGGAAATCATCCGAGTAACCGAGTACTCAATCGGAAAAATGACCGATTACTCGAGTATTAGTTTTGGTATTAGTTGCCAACCTAAATGAATAAATATAATAATTTCGTTTTATTTTTAGGAGCGACAGAACAAGCAGGAGTTGAAAAGGAAGCAAGCCAAAACCAAGATGATGAAAGTCAAGGGCATGTAACTCTTAAAGTTTGCCTCAGTATGTTGTCTCCCCTAACTTCTAAAGAAATAACCAATGAAATCGTTCAATTGTGTGTGTAACATTTTTGAATTGTTCACAAGGATATACAAAAATATGATTGACTTGAAAAAAGAAGACATTTGAAAAGTGAAAAGATGAAAATCAGGGGCAAGTAACTCCGAGACTGTTATTGTCCTATGTACATAAACTTGAAAACTAACCAAAACGTTTATGAAATGTTCCTTACAGTTTGCAATACAGGAAAGAATGGCATGAATTTTAACAGTGAAAATAAACTTCACAATCTAAATACAGCCATATTGATAATCATATTAAATTCTTAGGTCCTAGTAGATTTAGGGCTGGATATGTTTGTAAATTTTGATTAACCCTGAGTATAAATATATTTGTCATTTATTTATTCAGAATTGTTTTTTATTCCAGATATATTGTCTTCTTTGTGTTTGTAGTTAATTGCCAAATTTGATAATAAAAAAAAACAAACAAAAAACACTAAACTTTAGTAGGTAATTGCTAAGTTAGTTACTTTAGTAGTTAGTTGCCTAATTAAGAAAAAAAACAAAAACATTCTTAAGTACTTAAATGCCAAGTAATGTTAAAAAAATTTATACTTCAATAGTAAGTTGCCAATTTTTTAGAGAAAAATAAAAAAAAGAAGCTTTGAGTAAGCTTATGTCATACAGATTTTGTGTCCTAATTATGAAACTGTATATAAATGAAGCAGAGTACTGAGTAGTAAAGCAGTTGTCTGCCCCTTTATTAAACATTTGTGATAACTGCCATATTAAAATAAAATCAAAGTTATTGAGTGGGGCAAGTCTTGTTGCAGATTTTTTTGGAGAGGTAGTATTTTAAGTTTTTTAAAAGAGGACTGGCTTATTTCATTATTTCATTATTATTATTTCATTATTTAAAGAGGTGTTTTTTACACTTTTTCTAGAGGCAAGGTTTCTTAAACATTTACAACAAAAAAGCCATGATTTATGTCACTTTTATTGTAGTTTATTTAAAGTTTTAGAGAATTCAGGGTGTATTCAATTGTAGGTGGCCCGTTAAAGTTTGTATAAGTTTGTGTGTGTGCGTGCGTGCGTGTGTGTGTCATGTTTGCATAATTTTTACCTTTTAATGAAGTATAAAATGTTGTTTTTAATCAGCTATTGCATTGTGTGACATAGTATAAACAGGATGGGCAACTACTGCATAGATAAGCAGTGTTGCGTTGGCGGCCAATTGACAGCCGGTCAATAAATAAGGGTATTGTTCAAGTCATATATATTATATGTCCGCATATATATTATATAATTTAAGACAAATACATAGGGGCGTCTGTGACCAAATGGTTATGGTCGTTTACTTTAAATCACTTGCCCCTCACCCCTGTGGGTTTGAATTCCAACAGGGACTTTGAATCCTTTCATGTGAGGAAGCTATCCAGCTAGCTATTGAACATCAGTGATTCTACAGGGATGCCTGTTCATGCCTGAAATAATCCACAGAAGGGCACTTGGAGGTCACCATATGACCTATACAGTATACTGTTTTGTTGCCACATAAAAACCCAACCAACCAAAACAAAATAAAATAAGAACAATACGTTAATAAATTTTCATAAAATCATGTATAAAAGACCATTTATATACTGTTTATGTGCTAAAAGACTGTAAAAATCTTCCATTAGTTTCGCTCTTACTTCTTAAATTTACACTTGTCTGACTATTACAGACAAAAATTGAGTACTGGTATAATTTGTCACCCTAGTGCAGTAATGGCTTAACTCCTATTAAATTATATAAGAAGTTATTCCGTTACTGCACTAAGGTGATGGTATATTTATTGTGTGTAAGAAATAGAAAAAATTGCTGTAGATACATTTTATACAATTTTAGCTATATATCCAGCCTATTGTTTTCAAAACTTAGATACTCATTTTGTATGAACACAGCTTATATAGTAAATAGATGATGTTCCAAGTTTTTCTTATAAATACAATTTTACTTTAATCATGATATGTTAAAATAATTATTTCATGAGTGGCACAGCCACAAGTGAAATATGATAATTTTCATACCGCAAGATGAAAATACATCCTGTGTTTATAGAAAACACTTTGAATTTTCTATTTATTTTACACTTTTTTCTCTTTTTTAGCTTTGAGCTTACAATTTGAAAGACCTCTCCTTTATTTTTGAGTATTGGCTAAATTTAGAAGAAAGTAGTAAGTGAAAATAACCTGAGATATGTTTCACTGCAGTGAAAAATAATTTTTTACATTGAAAATATGAAAAATGAAAATATGCATTTTATTTCATATTTTATTAAAAAATATACATGTATAAGAAAGAAATGTTAATGAAACCTGATAGTTGTTATATTTTTATTGACACAGTAGCTTACTGAGTAAAATAGTGTAACCTTATTTTTACTAGTGAATATTATATAAAAGGAACTGATAAAATCAGTGAAAATGAATGGTGGAATAGGGAAAAAATGTATGTATTAAAAATACATGTTTTTATACTAACTCTTGTTAAATTTAAAATAGTAAGAGTTTCTTAATTAGATTTTATATTGTGTGTTCAGTTCTTAAAATTCTGCATGAGACTTGTATGTTATAGTCAAAATATGCAAGAATTCAATTATTTTCACCCTTGTCATGCTAAATATATTTAATTGACTTGTCCATTATTTAATTTGGACAAAACCGGCCATAATTTTTCCAAAAAAAAATCCAAAAATAAAACATACTAAAGAATATCTAACAGTGTAGGCCAAGAGCAGACAACTGCGCAAGGGTAAATGTCAAAATTCTAACTGTAACTATGAAATTAGGGGGATTTAATTTTGTCAAAGTTTTTAAGTCATTTATATGGGCAACATGTACATGTGTAAATGATTTACATTCTAGTTTTAATATGCTAATTTGTTCTATTGATAGTATTTTAATTATCATCCCTGTAAAAGGCATTCTTATTTCACAAAGACATTACCGTTATTTACATTCTAGTTTTAATATGTTTATTTGTTCAAACTATCACCCCTGTAAAACGCAGTCTTATTTCAGATAGAAATTTCTGTTAAAGGAACTCCACTGAGGTCCAAAAAGCCTTAAATCATAAAAATTTAGATTTCTTACATGGATCAGCTGAAGCACCAAAACAAAATGATATGCTAAATATAGAAATGAAATATACTCGACAATAAATGAGCTGTGTCATGACAAAACCAACATAGTGACCAGCATGGATCCAGACCGCGCAGTCTGATCAGGATCCATGCTGTTCGCTATCAGTTTCTCTACTTGTTATAGAGTCAGTTAGCGAACAGCATGGATCCATGGTCTGGATCCATGCTGGTCGCAAACGCACTATGTTGGTTTTGTCGTGACACGGCTCAAATTAGAATTTATATTTTGTGCTATTCTTAGCCTGATTGTAGTGAAATGTGTTGCAACGCTTTTCAATTTTGGGTCAGTTTTCACAATTAAAATAATTGTTCTGGAAAAATGCTGTAAGCAAATGATTTAAAATTTTGCACACAAGTTATTGGTATAAACCTCCATCAAATGGAACATTAATTTTGCAAAATTTATTTCTAGTCATATCATGTCACAAAAAAACCTCAGTGGAGTCCCTTTAAGGTATTACCAAGGTATAGGTGTGCTTTTTAGTGTGAATCAGTTGCTTAAAAGTATGAAATGAGATAAATATGGCAGCTTCAGTTTAAAAGTTCTTATTTTCTTTATAATTGTTTATCTCCATCTTTTATCACCAATTTTGTTTGTACTCATATTTGAGATACCTTTTGTACATAAACCTTTTAATTTTAAATAAAGCTTTTGTTATCTTTTGTACAAATAGCATAGTGAATAAGTGATGCAATTTGTATGTGAAGGATTGTTTAACAATTGTTGACCCAAATTTTTTTTTCTCTTAAAATGTTTCTGTTATCATATTCTAACAACATGCCAAGTTTAAAGAAATTCTATTGAACAGTTTTCATTTTGCCTATATGTCTATATGAAAACTCCTGAAAACGTCTTAAAAGGGACTCAACTGCGTTTTTTTGGCATGATGGGACTAAAAAATTTTTTCAGAGATTTGCGTATCATTTGATCTATATCTGAACCAATAACTTGAGTACAAATTTTTCAGATCAGAAACACGTTGTGGCCTGTTAATGATTTTTGTGTCTCCTGCTACACAGTACCGGCAACCATTGGGCGACACATGATCACTGATCTTGCAAAATGATGCAAACGTGAAACTGTTTTCCACTCAAAATGGGCGAAGAAGCATGCAAGTCTTATAGCCAATCTACTACAATTAAAACGCTGGAAAGCATTGGTGGCACTATACAAAAACAAATTGGTTTATAATCTCACAACCTTCACCTTTCTGACATTCTGAGACCCAAACAAATTAAATTGGTTTATAATCTCACAACCTTCACCTTTCTGACATTCTGAGACCCAAACAAATTCAGGGCCTTCTGTGCTTTGATTATTTTTGTTTGACCACAAAAAAATCGTTGCACCTTTAAAGCAGAACAGAATCTATGTTAGTAGGTCAGTAAACTGTGAAAAATAAACTGGTAGTTAACAATATCTGCAAATGACAGGAATCTAGCATAATTCTAAATATACATGAAGATTGACTTCTACATGAAATATCACATCCAATTACCAGCTTTTTATAACACTGTATAAAACTTCATTAGCGGCCATTGTCAAATTATCAGTACATACACTGTGAAATGAATAGAGCTGTTAGAAGTATACTTTTATAACTGAGAGACGATGAAAGCTCTCCAGGTAGTCTTTGGGAGATTGTTAGCTTTAACAGGGAACTTGTGTTTGGAAAAAAAATGAACAAAATTCTATGAGATGTTGATTATTTTTTAAAAGGTTACTACATGTATTTGTATTGGAAAAAAATGAACAAAATAGCATCTGATGTTCTGTGACACAGTGGTTAAGGCTGTTGGCGAGCATCATTTGAACCAGTTGCCCCTCACCACTGTTGGTATGAATCCTGCAAGTGAATTCTTTCTTGTGCGAGAAAGATTTCCAGATAGCTTACCGAATGTTGGTTGTTCTGACTGAGCTAAAATGATGTTGAAAATACTATATTATTCAGAGACCTGTGGTTTGAGTCCCGGCTGCAGTAATAGTAGCTTTAAATAGCTCACCACTATGGTAATAAAGTGATGCCTATAAAATAAGGCTAAAAATAACTTAAATATATGTGTAAGGTCAATTAACATGAAGAAAAAAATGCAACGCCAAAAGGTGTAGTTGTTAGCATATTGGACCTGCAATCCAGAGACCTGTGGTTCGAGTCTCAGCTGCAGAGTGATTTTTTTCGTGTGATTTTTCTCAGTTTATTTTCCTGCTTATGTTTTTTCTCCCCAACACTGGTTTCTGTAATAGATAATCTTGAATACTACTAATTAGTTCTAAATTTAGCAAATAATACTTTTAATTAAGCTCTGTTGGTTTTATAAATGGAGAAATCTGTAAATATGTGATAATAATATTGATAGCTCTACATGATTTTGTTAAAAAAGTAGTTATTCTGGTAACATCATTTCATATAATAAACTACAATGTTACTATATTTAGATCATGTTGCTATATTTAGATCATGTTACTTTGTGAAAATTAATATACCTGATACATACATGTGAACTTTTTTTTTGATGATCAAGTTGGAGATTTTTCTTCAAAAGGGGGAAATTTTAGAATTTGCAATAAACAAAGAAGGAAGTTCTCATGACATCAAAAATAGGGAGATTTCTTTTATATGTGAAAATACCCCTTATTTTAAGAAAAAAAACTTTGAAAATATGGCTACAGAAAGTGGGAGTTTCACGCTAAAAGTGGGAGAGTTCACATGTATGTTGATAATTTCAGACTTACAGCTGGTTAGGCAAACAACCGATATCTCAGCAAGGTTGTCGGTCTGAGTTTTAGAAGTCCACTAATTTGTAACATGATTCAGTATTTTCTGGTTTTATTTAAATTTTTATATCAATATATGTTTGTCAATTCAGAATATCTGAGTCAACCACTAAAAATGTGACGCACTGAAAATAAGTACAGAAACAGATCAGGCACAATTTAGCCTAATATCAGGTACAGCAGCATTTATTTATTGATTTTGTGTTAGAATCGAAATAATATATCCAAATCAGTGATTTATCTCTTGATTAAATCACTGTTTGTAGTTAAGATGCGCATCATTATATCATCCCTCGCATTCGAACTCCAAAAAGTGATTTTATTGACGAATTAAATCACTGTTTGGGATATATTATTTCTTAATTTGATACATGTCTGAACCGATAACTTGTGTGGAAAATTTTCAGATCATTTTTTTTACCCCTTTTTTTTCAGAATAATCATTTTTGTACACTCTTTAGCGATCTTTTAAGAATTTCATATGATAGTTTAATTAACAGTGGGTCGTTGGATCTAACTGTGAAAATAATTCTCAGTTTGCAACCATGGTGTTTCAGGGCCTGACAAGTTTGTTTGTTACCATAGCAACCATATTAGCATCAGTTTGACTGAAATACCTTAAAGGAACTCGACTGAGGTCTGAAGCTTAAAAGCATAAAATTTGAAAATCTAACAAATATCAAGTGAAGCATTTAAAAATTGAAAAATCTGCAAAGGATAACAAAGAAATATGCTCAGAAAAAAATAAAAAGCAATTTAATGCAATTAAAGCTGGATTTGAGAAAAAAACATTGCAATGCTTTTCATTTTTGGGCTTTTTTTCACATTTAAAAAAGATTATTCTGGAAATACAGGATTAGGAAATGAGCTAAAATTGTGCACACAAGTTATTGAATAAGACTTAAATCATAATGTTGGTATACAAGTCTCAGATAAATATTTCCAGTCCCACCATGTCTAAAAACCTCAGTGGAGTCCCTTTAAAAAAAAAACAACATATGTTGTGTAAGTTTTGCCCTTTCACTTCTTATGAAGCATAAAGAATTTTCATCTGATGAAGACTTTTTTTTTCTTTAATCATTTCTTGATATACTCCTGTAAGTAGATTACGAATTAATCAAATTGGCCTGTTTTGTTGTGTGTTAGATAATTTAAGATTGTCAAAACCAAAATATTCAAAATGTAATGCTATGTACATGTGTGTTTGTGTAAATGTATGTTAAAAAATTGTGATTTTAAGGATAAAATTTTATTATGCATTAAGAATCAAATAAGAAAAAATTGTTTTAGGTGTGTGGTTTTAAAGGTACCCCACTGAAGTATTTTGACATGATGGGACTGGAAATAATTTTTCAGACCTAATTTTCCATTTGATGTAGGTCTAGACCAATAACTTGTGTGCAAAATTTAAGGTCATTCGCTCGCTCTGTTTTTCCAGAATAGTTACTCTTATTAAGAAAAGTGACACAAAATTGAAAGCATTGAACTTTTTTGGGTAAAGAATAGTACAAAAATAAAATGTTCAATACTTTTCGAGTAAACATGCATTTCTTAATCATATTTTTGCACATCTTTATGTTTTAAGTGCCCCAGCTGATTTCAAATTTTACGTTTTTAGGTTTTTAAACCTCAGTGGAGTTCCTTTAAATATAACTATAACCAGTGGTTTTCATTATCAGTGATTATGTTTGAAAGAAGCTTGGTCATTTTATTGTTGTTGTTGTTGTTTTTTTTAATATATTTAGTATGAGGATATGGCCATAAACAGAATTAGCAAAAGCAGTCAGATGGTGTGGGGGATTTTACATGGTTACTATGTCAAAATGAGAAATCCCTGATTTATATTATTCATCTTCCACTGTTTGTTGAGTTTTTTTTAGTAAATATATGTTTTACTTCTTCAAGTGTGAGACCATGTGTGTAATGAATGTATATTATTTTACCCAGGATAGGGTTTTTTATTGCCCATGTTCTTTTTGTTTTCTTTTTCAATCAACCTTTAAATGTCTTTTATTCCGCTCACATGTTCATAACTTTGTATTGTAATAAACTGAAGAGGAAATATATATTTTTTGTGTTTATTATATTATTTTACCAGGGAACTTTGCAGAACCCATGTTGCCACTGTGCAGGCTCAAAGTCCGGGTCACATTTACTGGGCCAATATTCCAACATTTTGTGTCTGCATTATTAAATCTATACTTTTTAAATGACTTTTTTTCAGACTTAACTAAAATGTTTTCTTTCAAATTGTTAAATTGCCTATACAGAATAGTCTGTGTGCTAGATATTGGGTTCGGGCATTCGTCACGCCTGAAGCATCCTTAGTTTGGATATAACTTTGAGGTGAGGATTTTTTTTGTTTTTTTTTTCCTTTTTTGGTTTTTTTTTTTTTGTTGTTGTTTTTTTTAAAGATTTATTTAATATACGTTTCTTCAAAGTTAAGCAATCAGATTAAGTAAAAACAATGTTTTGTTATGTCACTGGTTCGATGAAGGTTGAGATATCGCTTACTATACCTGTTACTCACGGCACGTGTGCGTAGATGAGGTGGGGCGGTGTTATGCAATTTCAGTTCCAACCAGTTCGATGTTATTAGTATACCGTGTTGAAAAAAGTCACGTATACAGATTTTTTGCAACATCATGCAGACATTGTTTTTTCTATCTACCAATAGTTCTCTTATATAAGGAAAACAACATTATTATATATCAAATACATGTACTTTTATCACGTTGCGGATGATCACGTGACCAAAATCGTACAATGGGCGCATAAAATGGCGGCCTAAACGCTCGGTAAAGGCAGTGAAATTGAGGTAAGCATACAGTTAACGGGGCCTCCGTGGCCGAGTGGTTAAGGTCGCTGACTTGATATCACAGGTCCCTTACCGCTGTAGGTTCGATCCTCACACGGGTCGAAATCTTTCATTTGAGGAAGCTATCCAGCTGGCTTACGGAAGGTCGGTGGTTCTACCCAGGTGCCCGCTTGTGCCTGAAATAGTGTCCGGAGGGGCACCTGGGGTCTTCCTCCACCAATAAAGCTGGAAAAAAATCGACGAAAAATCTCGGCGGGACGCTCTAGGATGACCCGAGTTGAGTGTACGGTCTCTCCGGCGGTGACCTTAACTTTACAAAGGATGGAAATTGTTCTTGACGGGCAAACTTACAATTGTGCACAAGATGTCATTGCTAATTTTGCTCAAAATGCGTTTCTTTTACTGAAAACAACGTATTTTAGTACCCGTTCGGCCATTGTACTCATCACCCATAACAACTTTTTCGACTTTCAGGCCTTAACAGAGAGAGCTTCAAAGTAACCAATAACAGAACAGTACGTGGTTTTTATATAGGCGTTCCGTGCGGCCTAGTTTTACATATAAATTTAACGTTAACTGTATGCTTACCCCAATTTCACTGCCTTTACCGAGCGTTTAGGCCGCCATTTTATGAGCCCATTGTACGAATTTGGTCACGTGATCATCCGCAGTGTCTCTGGCGTAGGTTCGATCCCCGGGAGATGCTTTGGTAGTTTAGTGCGGAGGATGGTAGTTTAGTACTGGTGTAACTCTCTGGAAACTACCCGCCTATATGACTGAAATACTGTTGGAAAAAGGCGTAAAATGAAACAAACAAACAAACAAAAGTTGAAAGAAACAAACACTGAATTACGAGGAAAATTATCATTTTTGTCCGAGTCTTTCAAATGTCCTATTTGAAAAACCCCTACTGTTGTTTATCTTCTTGTTTTTCTTGTATTTATAGAAGAAATGGTAAACATCTGAACACAATTAATTTAAATGACAATTTTGATTATTTTTAGTTATATTTCGGCAAAAGGTTTAAAAATAGGTACACCATGTCCAAAAATCAAGCTCGGGTGAGTCTGTTTTAATGTCTACTTATACTCTTAATCATAATTATGATTAAAAGTTATTGCATACTAGTACAAACAGGGACAAGTTCAGTAATTATCATAACATTTTAGTTTTTTTTTGTTGTAAAAGAAAGAAGTCGGGTGGCCTATCATTATTTCAGATCTGCATCTTCGTTCTGCTTTTTTGCATTTATTTTCTACGTACATGCACGCATTCTAAACTATTTGATGACATTCTAGAGGTTAGAGTTTACGACAGACATTTTCTTCTATAGTTTTGGAAAACAAATTTGATCTGTATTTCAACATTTGGTTTAGACGTCAACGTTCAAAATACGGAATGTGTATGTATAAAGCATGCGTGAAGATACCACCGCAGAGCCATATTCATTGAGAGCTATATGCGTCTTATAAAAGCTCATATCGTTTCAACGTAAATCGGGGATGGGGGCCACTATGGTGGCTGATTTCTGCCATTTCGTGCATTTGCCCTTCAGAAGTCTAGGTCGAATGCACGAAGATACGAAAATATACTCATTTATAGAATCTTTGCCTTCGACCTTTGAGGGGCGGAGGCACGAAGACACGAAATGGCAGAAATCAGTCACCAATTTACCATATGTGGGCAAGTTAAAGACAAGACTTTTATTCCAAAAAACAACGTGAAACAAAAGTTTTGTCGTTGTCAAGGAATCTAGTGTGAAATGCATCCTTAAACTTGCACGCTTGAAGAGATGTGTGTTTGAACTGACTAACATTTTCATGTTTTTAGGACTGATGTAAAAGTATCAAATAACATTATTTAAAATTTTCTTTGACTCTTACCATATAGGGAATCCTATCTGTATATTAACCCTAAACTTAGAGGCGATGGCTTAGTGGTTAAGGTGTCTGTCTCTCAATCCAGGGATCTTGGGTTGGTATTGATATCTATTGATATTTGAGCGATAAATTCTAGTTAAAATTTGACGCATTGCACAAAATAATATGGAATTCTTGTGATTAAAAACTCTGAAACAAACTTATTATAATCAAATAAATACTTTTGCAAAAGAAAAAAAGAGATATTCAACAGCGTTGCGCTTATTCATTAAAATACAATCGCAATTATTTACATCCAAGCGCTGCTTCAAATTGGTATCACGTGATCGCCTGATAAATTTCGTATTGTTCACGTTGTTAGAAATGTTTTCATGATTATTATCGTAGGTTATGTTATTTCCCCATGATTTATTTGTTCATGTCTGTGGTTACTGACAATTTAATGTTAACGATGCATCAGACATCACGCGCAGACACGAATGGGAAAATATAAAATCTTCGTAAATCGATCAAGTCACATCATTAATTTTTTTTTTCACAAAGAAAATATATAATCGCCTGACTTAAATCGTCCATGACTTAGTAAATGGTATCACGTTTTGAATGATGAAGCAAGTTTATTTCAAATTAAAATATATACGTGCATTATTAAGCAACGGTGACACAGAGGTCATTAGTGCGTTTTTATATATCTCGTGCGCACGAGATACTATGTCGTGGCTACGAGATACTAAGCGGTGCGCACGAAATAATTAAGTGGTGCGCGCGAGATACTATGTCGTGGCCGCGAGTTACTTTGTCGAAGTCACGAGATAATTAAGTCGTGCGCACGAGATAATTAATTGACCATGTCAACTCTGCGCCACCGTATTAAGCAGACATTTGACTTGAAGTTTTTTAATCAAATTCACAGCTTTCAATACAGATAAAAATGGACATTTATAATTCCTTAATATTGATTTTAATTTTAAATTATAGATGTATACATAGCGTATACATAGTACAGTATGGAGTTTAGATATTTGTGTTATGTCGCGTTTTTCACGCCCAAACTGTAGAGGTCATATTGCGACTTCCCATGTTGTTTACTGTTTACTGCCATGGTACAAGTCCAAGGATTCAAGTGCCCCCTCCTTGCATTATTTGAAGCACGTGTCCCCTCCGTGAATTATTTCTAGCAGGTGCCCCTCCATACATTATTTCTAGCAGGTGCCCCTCCGTACATTATTTCTAGCAGGTGCCCCTCCGTGCATTTTTCAAGCAGGTGCCCCTCCGTGAATTTTTCAAGCAGGTGCCCCTCCGTGCATTATTTTAAGCACGTGCCCCTCCGTGCATTATTTCAAGCACGTGCAGGCACATGATTAAAACCATTCACCTTCCTCCTTAAGCAGCATGCCTCCAGACTCATGCTTATTGTCATGAAAAAATTAAAAATGTATCTGGAAGTAAAATATTGTGAAGCGAACATAGATATCAAATAACGCATTGCAAACAGTGATAACGATGCACATAAATTACCAAATAAGGGATCAAAATATGCACATATAGCCCTTACTGCGTTAGTAACGCATTAGAAAAATAGTGATAAATACGAAAAAAAAACACATTTATCGCACATAACTTATTGTTTGAATATTCAATGTTTTTACTTTCTTAAAATTATAGTACATTCTTTTCTCAAGTTTTATTTTCTTGAAATAGTTTGGCTTACCTGGAAACATGCTGCTTTAAGCAAGATGAATAGCTTCCTCACATAAAAAATTCCAAATTTGAGTCCCATACAGATGGGCAAGTCTACCAGTTAAACCACGGAGGCGGCCTTAAAGAATTTAATTTTGTAGTCAAGCTTTATTTAATAGGAATAAGAATATCAGATTTTAATATCTAGTCAAAAAAATAAAGTACAGAATTTGAACAGTTTTCATGCACTCTGTAGCAACTACTTTAAACCATTACCCTAGAAAAATTATAACTGCAATTAATTTAAACTTCGAATGCATGAAGTTTTTATTGAATGAACAAGTATGCCAATTTATTGCCATATTGTCACGAAACATAATGCGTGCTTTAACCACATTAGGGACAGCAGGTGTTATTTTCTGTAATTGCAAAATAAATATGCTGTTTCACAAACATTATTTAGATCAACAGAAATATTACGGAAAACTTTAAGTTCTAGAGCATTCAATTCTATACTGAAAAATACAAATTATGATTAATTTTGAAATCCATTATTTGTCAGTCTTTTAATTTACTTCTCTTGATTTATAATAAATTGAATAGTGTTTATTTTTACCAACTAATCAAATTGCAAGGAAAAAGAATCGTCTTCGGAGGAAATACGCAATTAAAATATTTGATTTTAAAAAGACGGACATGCGAAAAGAATATAATTAAAAAATGTGATCTTCGAGATTTCAATCGTATCTTTCCGGCAATTTCCGGCAAATTTCGTATAATGGTTATGCCAAACATTTGCTCAGATGCCGTTAGCCTGGGTTACCTGCCCTTACCATTTCATTATCTTGTGCAGAGTACGCTGGGAACCAGATTAAGATGCCGTTTGGAAATTCGTTATAGTGATATTTAGTATTTTGTATGGAAGTCAAAATACTACTTTGCTTACATTTTGCTTCTTTTATGACAAATAATTTCACATTCTGCCCTTCTTATTTTCCCAGTTTCTAAGCCTCCAATACGCTCGAAAACCATTATTAAAAAAAAACATTTATATCGTGTTTGTCCTTTCTAAAGGGGGAAAAATTGTTCGTTTCTGAGATATAATGTACCTCAAAGCTGTTTATATCGCTCTAATAAAAACATGTTTATGATAACAGACAGACATATACGATTGTGTCACATCAATACCTCCAAGGGAGTGATTCTTTGCTCTGATTAAAGGGACACCAAAAAGGTAAAACAACCTTAAAAACATAAAATTTGAAATTCTAACATATATCGAATGAAGCACATAGAATGGAAAAATGTGGAAAGAATAATAAAAAAATACGCTTAGAATTACATTGAAAAACGATTTTTTTTGTGTGCGCTTATTTGTATTAACCATTTAAAGTTAAAAGCGTTGCAATGTGTTTCAGTTTGGTGGTTATTTTGCCCAATTAAAATGATGATTCTGGAAAAAAAACCCTGGCAAAGTCATGATCTAGAAATTTACACACAAGTAAGTGGTCCAAACGTACAACAAATCTTTGAAATATATTTCCAGTCCCGTTTTTTCCAAAAAAAAAACTTGGTGGAGTCCCTTTAAAATATGACCAAATATAGCCAGAACAAATAACTGTTCTTGTCATTGACATAAGTCGGCCAAGCTGCCAACTCCAAAATGAAGAGAGCTGTATATAAATAAAATAGTAAATGACCATGTTTATTTGGAACATCTTGCACATTTCTCATACGAAAGCACGTGTTGTTTAGAAACTTATATTCATAAGATGTACTTGATATCGGAGTTGATTACCCGAGTATTGATTTGTTTATTATACGGAAAATAAAATTTTTCCCCATAAATATATCTTAATATTTCCTGAACAAGTATAAACGTATATACATTTATATAGATGTATGAAAAATGGAGTGTATGTCGCCTGGGTATTCGGTATGTCTTATACGAAATACATTAATTATATAATTATTTATAAATGAAATATTGATGAAATAAAATGCGTATTTTCATTTTTCTTATTTACACAGTAAAATTCTATTTTTCACTGCAGTGAAACATTTTTACTAGAGTCTTGCTGGACTACTTACTTCTAAATTCAGTCAATACATAAATTTTAGGGAAAGTATTTCAAAAAAAAAAAAAAAAGAAAGAAAGAAATGTATATAATAAACAGAAAAAAATAAAGTTTTTTCTTCAAATACAGGATTTATTTTCATCGAATGATATGAAAATTATCATACTTTCGCTACTCGAGAAATATTTATTTTCATACCATTTGATGAGACTAAATTATGTTCGACGTTAATGCTCTAATTATCCAATCGCATCTTTTCGGCCTTTTCCGCAAGTCTTCGGATAATATTAATATAACTGATAATAGCGACTATTTATCTTACAGCAAAACAAAATAATTTATGGCAATATGTATGAGATATACTTAATAGAATTTTTTTTTCATGTCGAACTTGAAAAATAACGACTCCAAAGAGGTCACGTGGTCCCGAAAAACAGAACATGGTAATGAATTATTAATCACGTTGTCAGGGAATGTTTTATGTCGTATTTTTTGTCCTGTCTTATGTGGTATAAGTAGTTGTTTCACCCATGTTTAATATTGTTCTTATCTGAAGGTGCTGTCGTTTTGTTTCGTTGTTGTTGTTGTTTTTTGATGTTGTTTTTTTTAAAATCGACCAATGTTTGTACATTAAAGCTGCATTTATAAATTTCATTAAAAAAAGAAATAGCTACATTTCTTTGATTATAAATATGTTTCATATCGACTCCCGTTCTTATTTTGGTGTCCAGACAACCAAAACGAGTTTTATAAGCCTTAAATTCTGCAGTCTCATAGTGTCGAAATCGGAAGTACAAATTTCTGTTTGCATGAGAAACTCCGTCTTTCGGTCATCCGTACATCAACAGAAAATCGACAAACATTTTAAGTACATCACGATAGAAAATCTTCAAGGAGTGGGGGGAACATATAAAATAAACGTTAATCATCTGCCGGCGTTTTTGGCTTTTTCTCGATTTAAGTCAATACACGGAAACACATACATCATTCTTGCTTACGTCACTAGGTCTGGAAATATCTCAAGATTCACAGAATTGCCTTAATTGTGCTTTGCATTTTAATCAAAAGCTGGATAGACCAATACATGTATTATGAGTACACTTTTTTTCTTTCGGGCAAGTGTTTTGTTAGGAAAAAAGCTTTAAGTTTTGGTTTTATGAATTATTTTCTTTGCTTTATTTTCACGTTTCGAGACTAATTACACACTGAGTGAATCTTAAAAATGACTTATATTTCATGAAGGTCTTTCTTCTTATTCCGCTTCACTATTAGGACTACGGAAGACAAGTGGGCACATTTCCATAAAGAACCCCCAAAACGAGAAAAATAAATGGTTGCATCATAGATTTGATTGAATCTGTTCACGGACGGTACTGGAAAGTGCAAGTTACCATTCACACCCCCTAACACCGGTTTAGGCTGAACATAAAAAGGTGACCATTGACTGGAATATATTTTTTCTCTTTTTCTTTCTCTTTCCCTTACCCCAATATAGCTAATGAAAATGTCAGTATTAGTTCTAGAATGAACTTTATTTACCATATTCAATCTTCCAGGAAATAATAAAACTGCCAGTTAAAGTAGTAAAGTTTTACTTTGGAATTAGGATGCAAATGAACAACAAACATGTACATGTTTTGAATATTCTATGATTTTATTTTTTTAACAATTATTTTCCTCAGTGGTGTTTTACACGTATATAAGTAAATATGACGTAAATATGACCATCAAAGAAGCCATAGCTAGTCTTGCTACAGTATACTGAATTGACACTGTATAAACATTAATCAACATTTTTAACAATAATTATATCATATTAATATACAACAGATATTTATAGAAAACAGTAACATTACACAATAAATATATGCACGATTCAAATTCATGCGCGTCCATTGTTGTGAACACAAGTTTTTTTTTAAAAAGTTCCTCGGATTCAAAAAACACCACGAGGCGGTGGGGTCATTTATAATATCAAAGTACAAAAAGTATCGCAGGGTTAAAAAATCATTTAATTAAACTACTGTCCATAAATCCATAAAACTACATTTTAATCTTAAAAAGTTCGTTAAAAGTATCAAAGTACAAGAAGTAACATCATGGCTCCATATCAAACTACATTTTAATCTAAAATAGTTTTCTTTTTTTCTGTGATCGAGTAAGCGTTTGCATCATAAACATATGTATATAAGTCAATACGCAGTTCCTTCCATTGACAAGGTTGAAAATATCAAATACAATGTATCAAAGACACAACAGATTATTGAAGATTTTCACAGATATTGGATTCCGTGAACTGCGTAAGATAGCATCATCATAATAAGAAAATATTCAACCCGTATAACGCCTACATTGTCATGGTAACCATTTCAATCGTGAATGCAAACGCATCTTCTCGGACCTTTCCGTCAAACTTCGGTTATTACGAATAATAATTGTCGTGAATCCATTGAATCGTTGATTTAAAGATATGCTTAAATAATGGGGTCAACAGTTTTATTGTTTCTGTTTACTAAATATCAACTGATGCACGACTTATCTGAATGTCCATCAGAACATCTTGGCTATTATTCAAAATAACTTATCCGAAGTTTACCGGAAAGTGCCGAGAAGATGTGATTGCCAGTATGACTGTCCGTATTTTATATTAAATGTAAGTACATGCCATGGTTGGTTCTAAAACGTCATACAGTGCAGAAAAAATAGAAACGGGAGAATCCTTGTTTTAAGTTAATCTTCAGTTTATTGGCAGACAATGTACACGTCATTCTATATCAGACGCAGCGTTCATTTTACTGTTGAAACGCGTCACCTTTTTATATATGTAACAAAACATTTCTTTATTAATTAATACGCGCGCAGAACTAATGCGCGTCACGTTTCATATAATTATATACATGTACACAGACACACACGCCCTATTGTAACAAAACCGTTTGTGTCATCACGGACTTTAAAGTCAGCGATGCCATGCAGTAACTATACTATATGACCTATATCAAGTATATTTTACAATATTTTCTTTTTTTTCTGGACACCATGTAAATCAATCCATACCTATTCTTATATAAAGTAATCGGCAGTTATATTTTCTATTTCCAACCCTTTTTTCAAAACTTGTATCTCTGACAAACAAAACTCTCAAACTTATAATCAAATAACCCGTTAAAAAATATAAACAATTTAAAATTCAAAAACATCGAAATGTTTCCTTTTCGCGAACACAAATTGTATATTCCGAAAGGAGCGAAAAGAAAATCCGTGTTGTGTTTAAATCATTTTGTCAAAATTTATACAATAAATTATAAGTTGAAGAAATTTTTTTATTGAACATAACTAGTAATCTACAGTTCTGGCTTCCAAAACTTTATACGCCGATTTTTTTTTATTTCACGTCATGTCAAAAGTATATCAACGGGTACGCTGAAGATCTTAATCTAGCTAATCTATACAAAGCAACAGATTTAATGTCATTGAAGACCAAATGAACATATATCAACTTTTATCTATAAAAAAATCATTTATTAACTCACATTTACATTACCTTCAATAACAATCGTTATATCAACGTATATGGGGAAATGTGAACTTTTTTTAGCCGTAAAGATTATACCCATTTGTCGCGTTTCTTTCTGTTGTATGATTATAAAAATAAGAAAATTATCATTCTTTTTTTTTCTCAAAATGAAAATTGATAATTTAGCGAAATATTCTTAAATCTGAAATGTAAATAACTTATTTTACCTTAGAAACATGATATTTAATGTGTGCGTAACAAAAAAATCTAAGACGGTGGATGAAAACTAAATGATGATCGGAATTTTTAACTTGAATTTAACTTTTTGTCATATTTTTGTTTCTTTATAATATGAGGTTTAAAATTATTTTGTCTCTCCCATTCTTTAAAGTAAAAAATAATGTCTTCAGATGACATAATTATTATGTTAATGTAACACAATTAGGTCCTATCTAAAATAGGATAAAACAAAGTTCATAAATACATTCACTGATTAAACATATTTCCCTCAAGAAGAGGTGTACGAAATAACTAATAATCTCATATAATGTAACAAGGACAGTGTGGAATGAAGTTTAAATGTAATATAAATCAAGCAAACATTTATTTAAAAAAGTATTTGTTCTATTCTGTTCTGGTCTATCTAAAGAGAATGAGTCAGTATTTTACTTACTGACAGAACGCGAAATTTCCAAGTGCTATCGATTATGTACGTTTCACCTACAGGGAAAACAATCAATCGATAACCGTATCGCACCGTCTCATGAATGTTTCATTTATCAATCGATCTTTCCTTTATATTTTCAGTAGTTGCTTGTCATTAGGTTCCATTCTAACAATACCAGACGATAAATATTAAACGCGCGTGGATCAATGGCAGACAATATAATGACATATTTTCCTTGGTTCAACAGTGCTTTTAACAATTCGCGAATATGTTTTAGTACTCTACCGCCCTAAAAGAGACATACGTTCAAATTAATGTTTTAATACTTTACAGCTCTACGTATATATAATATTCTATCACAAATTATAACTAGTATGAATCCTGAATATTTGAAAAAAATATAAATAAATGAAAATAAAAATAATAACCGAATGTTTCTTTTACAACATGAAAGTATTTTAATACCTTAATTATGGACCATCAACAAATATTTTAATGTGTATACAACTATACATCTGACCCAATAACAGTTATTGTAAAAAAGTTGATGTGAAGTACAAAATTTCCGTTTATATCATATGTAATATAAAATTATTTACGTTTGTTAAATAAACTCTACGGTGCTATAATTAACAATTTAAGTACATAACCCATTCACACAGTATACATATTTCAATAGAGACATGTGTGTCTGTGTTTCAAACATTCATGATACTGCTTGACTTTTCACACGCGACCCGAAAACTAATGACAACATTTGGGTAACATAAATTAAAGCAAGATTTTTTTGCCAAAACAGAACTACCTACAGTAGAAAAAGATGATGTAAAATCATAAATGACAGTTTTATCACGACAATTGTACACATATTGGCACGAAGCAATGGGTGAAAATCACGTGCATGACCTTTGAACCTTTCGTTACAACATGCACGGGTAACTATTGTATGTTAAATAATGCTTACGGTCACTATTTTAGTCTAATGTCATGATTTCCACCGGTATAATCCTGCAGATTATCAAATTGTTCGATTCTTAAGTCTATTTCTCCAACTTCCGGTTATGAGGCTGTTCCAATAATGGCAACTTCTCCCACAGGTAAAAGCAACTCCTTTAAAATTGTTTTATGTTGGCTAGCATATCAGGGGAGAATAACTTTTCAATTCTGTGAAGACTTCAGTGAAAAAGCTTGGATCGCTGTTTATTTTAAGCATATTTCCGCTCTGTGTATTTATAATGTGTAAACATCTATCCCAAAACTTGTCTCTACTGTCTTCGACTAAGAACGGTTTGAGGGGATAGCTTATCTCGTTTCCCATGTAACTGTAGGATAGATACAAACATGTTAAAACAGTCGCCTGCAACTCATTCTCGTCATCCATATCAACAGGGACCATCTCTCGAACTAACATGTATACAAAAACAACATTTGCTGGATTGACAAATGCAATATCTTGCCAGCCCTGTAACAGCAGGGAGCGGTCAACTGTGCGTAGCCAGACGATGGCGTCCATACCTTCAAAATGCTTCAATTTTTTACAACGCCTGTACAAAAACTCACCCAAGCTTTTCAATAACTCTGACGTTGACGCTTGGATGACGGTTTTCCGGGGACTTGTGCTTTTGTCGACTTTCTTTACCAATTGTATTTCCGGTTTACCGACTCCATTCAAAGCTTTGATATTATTGTTTATATTGTTGTTGATATTTACATCATTGTTGTTGAGTCGGAGATTTTGAAGCTGGGATTCTGGTGCTTTTAGGTTGTAGCATGACACCGATTTCTGTATATTTTTGTTGATATTTATATTTTCAATGTTACAATTGTTGTCCACTTTTCCGGGTAAACAGCCGACGGCGGAGTGTTTGAAAATGTTCTTATCCTTCTTCTTACTTCCATTTACTGTGAATTTTTTCCAACTTAATCCGCTCAGAAATATCGTATGACGTTTGAAACTTTTGTCCTTCACATCTTTACTTTGGTGCGTCGGATTTTTTGTGTTGTTTAGAATTTCGTAATTAAAATTGTTCAAATTAATCTCCTCGTACGCCGGTTTCCTTGGTCTCGGTGAAAATGATAACACGGTACCCATTTTGAACACTGAAATATCGTTATATAAAATTTTAACAAGAAAAAAAATATAAAGATTTATATTACTAAGTAAATATGTTCCCCGACCACCTTACTCATTTCCTTCTAAAAATGGCGGACTGTAATCTTATCCTGGTTTGTCAATTCTCCACCGCAGACTTATTGATCCCGTTTATAAATTCCAACGTCTTAAAGGCAGTTCTGCAAATCCCTGGCACTAATTTTATCGAATTTCCTTTCAGAGTATATCAAAATTTTCCACACAATTTTTCTATTAGAATTGAACCGTGGACGTACAAATCTTTTATGTGTATTAAACCAACATTTTTTTTTGCTTATAACACTGTGGTCAAACATTAAGCGATTTATCTCTATTGAAGGACCAATATCGATCTTAGCTCCTTCAATGCTTGAAGCACGAGTGCCGTGTTTTCTGACAGGGAATCGATATTTTATTCCAATACAGAAGCATCAACATACGGGTGGTCAGTGACGTCATATCTATGGAGACATTAATAATCCAATGGAAGAAGGGGCGATCAATATTTTTGATACGATTTGCTATCTAATTTCAATAATTTTCAACCAGATGTGTTATTGTAGAATTACCGTTATACTAAATATGAATTTTCGAGATGTAAAGTGTCGGCTGCAACATCTTACTTCCGGTTTGAGTAAAAAAGTAGTCCGGCTGAGTTTGAAGAGTATTTATCATTGAATTCGCTAACTGAACCAGCTAGTAGGCCTTGTTATATCATATGAAGGAACATGGCCGTTAGTCATGTGAAGCTCGAATACATGATACGTTTCTGTGAATTTTTTATGCCATTGATTTGAACCCTCTACTGTTGTTTTTTTTTTGTGTTAAGGTTTTCCTCAGCTATCATGGCAAGAAGTGTAAGTAAGATTAATTTTGACGAATTACTTGGCGAGTCCCCTCCCTCCGCGGAGAATAAGGGAAGTCTGACTGAAATTTATTTACATTTTATTACTGTTTGCAAAAAGTAAAACTATGTTTTCAGGTAGCATCATTTAAATAGACTAACCTTTCACTTTCTCACTTATTCCAAAAAAAAGTACCTGATCTAAATTGGATTTCTAGGAGTAGATTTCTAAATGCCATATACAGACTTTATTTTGGTCGCTGATTTACACCTTGTATTTTCGTTTTGTTTAAAAAAAATCTTTGTTTTTGCCTTATTGCATTCATGAAACGAAAAAAAAAAGCAAAAGGCCCATACTTTTTTTACCAGCGGGTTTCATTTTCAGAGTAAAGGGAATTATCAGCGGTAGGTTGGGGTTATATCATTGGTTGTTAAAATTTGTTTATGGCTGGTAGATATATAGATAGATAGTTTTATTTCCTCCAGAATTGAAGAACATGAATCTTATTGTTATATTTGATAACAAAACAGGAAAAAACGGTAATTTGTATTGTGTTGTGTGGCGGCTGTAAAATATCACCCAATACATAAAATAAGTGATATTGTATTCGATCTTTCATCACATTTTAGTTGTGTTTGGGTTATCTTTGTTTTCTTGTTCATGATACGCCCATTTTTGTTTTAAACTATGAAAAGTTTCATGGAATGGCATAAAGTTTAAGGTGTCACATTGAAGGTTCCATGATCATCGTCATGAACGGAAAGCCTGTATTTGATTTTAGTACAGTATATTTAAAGTTTTTGTATAAAGGGTATACAAAAAGAGGAAATTTCCAAAAGATTTCTTACATAAAAATTCGTTTCAGAAACCATACAAAATCTATCTAGAAATAAAGAAATATTCAGGTAGAGCATATACCCGGACCTCCCTACAAAGGGCCTGGCTACAGCCTGAAGATAAAATTACTATACATGTAACAGTAACGAAACCGCCCCCAGTCCCTGCCCCTGCCCCACACCGACCTTATTTTCCATCAATCAAATTGAAAGATTTTGAAAAGGTATAAGCTAATTTAGTCTCTCGTGTTGTTACTTAAGACGTGTGAACTTTTCTACTTCGTCTCCATTAAAATTGATATCATTTATCACTCATGAAAGATTCAATAATTTCAAATTTCCATGGTAACTTGGCGCTTGACATAACAGTTTTTTTATGAAACAGCCCCCCTTCCTACAAAGATTAATTGATACAAAAGCAGAGACGCGGTTCCATGTTTCCAAGAAATCAATACCAAAAACAGCAGACGATAAACAGTAAAGCCCGCAGAAATCGATGGCGTTCCCGGTGACTCATGTATAGCTATGCAGAAAGTCGCTAATAACGTATCTAAATGGAGACAAATGTAAATTAAAGCGATTGTTTCTGTATTCCGTAAATTTTGTGCGTTGTTTTTATTGCAAAGGTGATGTGAGCTTTAAAATGACAAATATATATATGATTCACTTATTATTTTATACATGTGTGCTGTTTATTGATGTTTATTGTTTACTGTACATACCTCAAATGGTACGAACAAAAAAATGTTATTTTCCTTCTCAGTGAAACAGTTGGGCATGAGGTCCGTTTGTTTGTTTGGTTGGTTTTATGGCTGCAATCCCATCTTATGTCACTACCATTAAAGACAACCCCTCAGCCACAAGGAGCATAATTTATAATAACTGTTCTTTGAGTATGTGTTATATGTAAAAAAAATCAGATAAATGGAAAATACCAAAATCGCTCGAAAAGAAAAAAAAAACATTAAAAAAAAACTAAAATGTGTGTGGCTGTGGTTGCGAAAGCCCCAGTAGGCTGGAGTGATTGATTAAAAAACATTTTAACGGAAAACCTTGCATGCAAGAAAAGAAGATACCTATTTGCATTCTAACGTGCTAATACATGTATAGAAAGAATATTAAAAAAAAAGTTGAACCACATTAGCGGGGGTGACTTTAATGAAGATAATCGATTTATTGACGTCATGTTTCACGTAATTTGACGTAAAAGCATTATTTTCTTTTTCTTATGCCATACATAAATCGATAAAAAATAGTTTTAAGCTCGAATGCGAAACAAGTTCTTGCAACTTATATTAATCACTTTCGAGTCCGCTTCCTGGAACTAACCAATACTGATGTGATACAAAGAAACATGGGCGGTCCCGACCGCCAAGTAGGATTCGAACCCATGATCCCTGGGTTGAGCGGCAGACAGTATGCATCCACTCCCCTTGTAATGAATATGCACTCTAAAGCGCAGTATATCTTATAGCGGAAGAGTGTCAAAGCAGATATTTGGGCATGGTATATAATCAGATATTTGAGTAATATAAAAAGACATTTTGGCATAAAGCATGAGTAAATATTGATACTGATCAATGAAGACAATAAAATAGGTTAGAATGTCTACTATTTCGTTTTACCAGACAAAAATACCAACCGGAATATCTCGGCTATAATCAACAGTTTCTTTCCGAAGTTTGACGGAAAGGGCCGCGAAGAAGCGATTGGCAAAAATACATGTCTAGTACCCTTGTTCCGTGCTAACCAATAACTAATGTTGGAAACGGAACCTGTTTGGTACACATTTCATATATTTCAGTACCTTAATTCAGAAACAC
Source organism: Ruditapes philippinarum (assembly GCF_026571515.1). Taxonomy (NCBI): domain Eukaryota; kingdom Metazoa; phylum Mollusca; class Bivalvia; order Venerida; family Veneridae; genus Ruditapes; species Ruditapes philippinarum. The sequence goes on from NW_026858064.1 coordinate 572,357, forward strand.
GAAACATCAGCACGTGTAAGGGTAAATGGAGACATACAAATTTACAATTGTTTTGAGAAAAAAAAAAGACCACCGAAACGACAACATTACCAATAAGGATTGTACATGTAAAAGCTTCAAGTATAAAGTATTACCCCCTCATACAGGAACATATTAAATTTTGATCACGCCACAATGCCACCTGACAACATGACATAACATTGGAAACATTGAATTTATTTCATACAAAGTCTGATGAACGGCAAACAAAAATAACATATGAGATCATATCACAAAAGAGAGCACAACACCAGTTACTCAACATTAACGCAAAGTCATTAGCAAAGTAACGATTTTCGCGCATTAAATACTATTATTATCGTCTGCAACAAAAACGTGACTTTATTTCTAAAATAAGGAGACAGATTTGTCACAATTATATTTAATTACGTACAACATTATGATCTGTTGCTAATTGAATATTTGTCAGGTTCATTCAGTACATGTGACATTACGTGTTTCCGTCCGTTCATGTTTCGTCACAGATCTATATTTATCCTGGTTTATATACTGTGAACATGAAAAAACCTTGAATAATATTAACTAAATCACAGACTTTTAAAGCTGCATGCCTCCAGATGAGTCAAAATATTTCAATAAAATCAAACTTTAGAAATTTATATGTACTAAGAATTTAGGAAAAGTAAAATGATTCAAGATTCAAGTAATATCTTACCTCTTATGTGCGGTTAATGACTTGATTTTCCGGTATTTACAACTATATTTCTACTGCGTTACTAACGCAGTAAGGTCTATTTATGCATGTTTTGACCACTTTTTGGTAATTTACGTGGGTTGTAAGTGCCATTGATAATGTGTAAATTGCTTCCTTTCGGTTATTTCACAATATTATACATTCAAATACATTTTCCAAATTTTCATGAAAATTAGCATGAATCTGGAGGCGTGCTGCTTTAATAATAAAGTCCGTGACTTAGTGTACAGTACTATGACAAAGCAATGGGGGACTTCCGGTTTCAAATTCCATCTTAATTACATTGTTACTGTAAAACAGGTTTGAATATTGGTTTCAACCTAAGATCAGCATACCTGAACAGATATAAGTAACGGGGAAAATTGATTTTCACGGGAGAAATTGATTTATTCGATACAATTTGACTTATAGGGGGCAAATTGGTTCGACAGATTTATTTATAGTAGGCAAATTGTTGTATACGGGGCAAATTATTTCATACGGAGAAACTCTATTTATAAGGCTCTGGGGCATATCGATTTACACGGGGAAATTGTTTTATTCGTGACAAATTTACTAATATGGGGCAAATTGCTTTGTGACTGATTTATTTATACAGGGCACATTGTTTTATATGGGGCAATTTTTTTAATATGGCGAAAATCTATTTATACAGGCCCTGGGGCATATTGATTTACAAGTGGAAATTGATTTATTCGTGACAAATTGACTTATACGGGGCAAATTTATTTGTGACAAATTTATAAATACAGGGCAAATTGTTTTATATGGGGCAAATTTATTTATAAGGCGATATTTATTTATACAGGCCCTGGGGCATATTGATTTACACGGTGAAATTTATTCATTCCTGAAAATTGATTTATACGGGGCGAATTGATTTGTCACAAGTCTATTTATATTGGGCAAATTGTTTAATACGGGGTAACATTTATTTATACAGGCTCTGGGGCATAGTGATTTAGACGGGGAAATCGATATATTCGAGTCAAATTGACTTATACGGGGCTGGTTGATTTATTTGCCAAAATTCTATATATACTAGACAAATTGTTCTATACATACGGGCAAATTATCTTTTACAGGGGCATATTGATTCTCACAAGGATATTGATTTATTCAGGGAAGGGGGGGGGGACCAAATTGATTTATACTGAACAAATTAATTCATACGGGGTAAATTGTTAAAATTCATCACGTTGGGAAAAATATACTAGAGGCAAAACTTTTGCCACATAATTTCACAGCAAATTATTGTTACATTCACATAAAAAATACATAATAAGTACATATTAAGGTATAACAATTTTAATGCCTTGTATTTTCAAAGGTGATCTTGCACACTAAATAATAAATATTATTCTTAGCTAATTAACAATTAAATAATACTTAACAAATACATAAAATATCAATTGCAATACATTGAGTATACATAAAACATAATGCACTAATATTTAAAGCCTTACACATAACCTAGCTCTCTCCTATTGGTAAAAACAGTTTCAGACATTAAACATGGTTCCAATACAAAAATAATAATTAATTGATATAATTTCAGACACAAGAATAAAATCATCAATTGCTATGTCGCAAAACCATAGCTTCCTGACATTTTTTTCTTTTGATTGAGATTTATGTTGCAGTTTAGGTCATATGGCCACTTTCCAGCTTTTCTGGTGGAGGGAGACCTCAGGTGCCACTTTGTGCATTGTTTCAGTCACAAATGGACACCCGAGTAGAACCAATGACATTCTGTAAGCTAGCTGGATAGCTTTTCACACAAGAAATATTTCGAAGCATCTTTTGTGGGATTCAAACCTACATGTATAGCAGTAACAGGTAAAGAGGTCATACACTGTCAACACCACTGGTATTGTGTGTATGTAACAGTGACTTTCATTTAAAGATTTTTTTTTGCAACATTTTTAATTTGTAACATTTAATGCCTTTTGAAAGGGGAAATTAAGTCATATCAAACCATAAGAAAACTGGGAAAATTTCACAAACCCATCAAAACAGTCACTTCCTAAAGAAAGTGCACTAATATAAAGGGTTTTTTATTTAATTTAAAATTCATAAATGTCTAAAAATATGAGCTGGATTGAAAAAAGCTTCACAAATTTTCGGGAAGTTTCAAGTTTAGATAAATTGTGAATGTTTGACATTTTTTGTCAATTGAAAGAGGTTTATATCATTTTGGTTTCTATTTTATGCAAAAACTAACATTGTTTTACATGTATAAATAATATGTAAAACAAAACATTAAAAATTGCCGTCTCAAATGCAATGTGGAGCAAATAAAACATATTTACAAAATATTCCTTATCAAATATCACAGTGGAATGCCTGGACGCTGTACATGCCATAAGGCAACATCTTAAAAATTAACAGAAAATGAGCCGCGTCATGACAAAACCAACATAATGAGTTTGCGATCAGCATGGATCCAGACCAGTCTGCGCATCAGCGCAGTCTGATCAGGATCCATGCTGTTCGCTATCAAATTCTCTACTTGTTATAGAGTTGTAAGCGAACAGCATGGATCCTGATCAGACTGCGTGGATGCGCAGGCTGGTCTGGATCCATGCTGATGGCAAACCCATTATGTTGGTTTTGTCAAAATGCGGCTGGAATATACACGTACAAGAGCCGATTGATAAATTTGCGGGCCTTGGGTCACTTTTTATGTTTGTATACCAATATATAGAGGATATTGAATGAGTGTAGGTTTAATACTAAATTTATTGAACAAGTTTAATAAAATCATATTATGCGAGCATCTGGCGAGCATAAAATTGTTTTAATCAACCAGTTCAATAAAGTTAGTATTGAACTTCACGAATGTAATATTCTATTGATCACATATATGAAATAAGAACAGTAAACTGTTAACTAAAGTCTTTTTTCTTTGACGCGCCTATAGTGTAACGCTAACATTAGCGTGCTTAAACGCTATATTTGAATTGCAAATGACGTCACATCAAAGTGTTATTACACTTGTGTAATATCGTCTAGTGTAATATAATTTTTATTAAATGGCTTTATTACACTCCTGCCCTGCGGTTTATGTGATAACTAGCTTTACAGTAATAATATGTAACGCACTGTGTACTATGAGGTAGATAGTTGCTTGGCAATACCTTCCACTGTAAACCAACTACCAGTTTTGCTAAGGTTTGTAGAATTTGTGCCAAATTTGTGTTGAAAAAATATTTTTAACTCAGCAACAGCATGAATTCCGAATAAGTGAGAAAACAAAATAACAGCTTGTTTCAAATCACAAAATAGTTGTTGCAATGTTGCCATGACAACTGTTTATATATCTATTCAGCTTCCTGATAATGACAGTGGCGACAACCTGTTTAACTTAAATCAAAATTTTCTTGAGATCTGATAATCTGATTAAGAAATAATAGAAAAAATTCTGCATATTCATCAATCAACACTCGTATTAAGCAATGTGATAGCATGAACTCACTGCATGTTCATGTAAGTAAAACACACACAAAATATTGTTTACCTTGTTTACCATATGTAAATGACTGGCAAAAAACTATAGAAGACTGGTCAAAGCTATAAATTTAGAAAACAAAATGAAAGAAATAAAATATGACATGGGGAAAAGTACAACTTATAAAAGTGATCATGCCTGTATATGCAATAATAGGAAAATATAAGTTACTTCCTTTCTTATTTAGACACCACTTTCAGAATAAGTTACTCCCCTTTGTTATTTAAACACCATTTGCAAAGTATGAAAAATGTGTCAAGCGATTATTATTAATATGCAATAATAAGTTACTTCCCATTGTTATTTAGACACTACTTTCAGTATAAGTTACTTCCCTTTGTTCTTTAAACACCATTTGCAAAGTATGAATATATGCCTGGAATTTAAAATGTAAACATAATTATCATCACAGGCATCCTAGTTTTGTCTCACTAATGTTATTACTTTTCCAATAATGAATTATTGGCAAGAATTTTAGTTTTGTTCCATGCTGTTATATAGAATTTCCCTGACTTAAGCACTTAAAATATCAGACGGTTAATATGGAAATTGATTATTAAGTGTTTTATCTCTTTATGATAAAATTAAGATAAAACTGCTAAAAAACATAAATATGTCACATGCAAGGTGAAAATGTCATTGTATTTATCATAGTAAAAAAAACAGAACAAAATTGACATTAACAGACAAAAACACAAAACAAGTTTGATTTAACCTTGTACGAAGGGTGAAAAGCTGACGGTAGGCTGATGGACACAAGATAACATTGCTAATAGACTAAAGTAATAGAAACAAAAAGTACATCAAATTGAAAAATGCAGTCAATGAATTTAAGATTCCGAATTTCAGTTTTGAATTTATTCTACTATATATTTAACTAAATTTTCTTAAAATTTTCACTGCCCCGAACTAATTTACACTGGCCGTGGGCCGCCAAGCTAGTGACTGAAAATGCTATTTTTAGAATACTTAAAAGGCACATTATGCCTCAGAATATATTTTACCTTCTTTTGAAAGGACAAACATGAATTTTCAAATATATTGAATAATCGTTTAAGAGCATGTAAGATGCTTATTACCTTAAGAAAGTAGCACTGAATGTGAAATTAGCTGTAATAAAAGTAGCAAAATGTAAACAAAGTAGTATTTTGATTTCCAAACAAAATTCTTAATCTCTATAACTTTTCTAATTCCCAGCAAGTAACAAAAGCAAAATATGATTCAGGTAATTGGCCAATGAGTATTGTTTTTAGAAACTAAAACAGAAAACACCAAATATAAAAAACTTTTGAGAAATAAAAATAAAACCATTTTCGGGGACGTAATGGGCCTTTAATTAAGTAAAAATTTGTTTAGCAGTCTGAGAAATAAATTTTTTAACCGTGTGACCAGGTAAGATACAATCATATAATTATGCCCTTAGAAGCTGAGATCATAAAAAATAAATTTTCAAACTTGTAAAAAAAGTTAACAGAGTTTCTTTAATGAGTGTGTTAAGAAACTGCAAATCAACTTTTAAGGCTGACCAAAATAAAATTAATGCATTCTAAGTTCATTTAAAATATCATCTTTTTCTTCTAATTTTGGAAACTTTTTTTTATTGCCACATGAGGAAATTCTCTCAGCCAGTGTTCCACGGTATAGTTGTCTATCCCTGAGCAGAATGATACATCAAAAAATGTCATTTTGGCACAATTTTCCAAAACCCTGAAAGTTAAAAAAATCTTTTAGGTTTTTTTGTTATACAGTCAATAATATTTTGCTAATTTGTCAATAATAAATAATAATCTTAAAAGCACACCATTTATGCTCTTTATCAAAAAAATTTATTCTTTAAATTTTACCACCTAATTGCATATGTTGTCCTGTATGACATCATCAAATTATGACATCACAATGTTAACCTTGAAAATTAATTCTGTACAACTTATATGAATTTGTTACAAATTAACACTTGTGTGTAGAAATATCTATGTGCTTCCTATAGCCATGTATGGTACACTTTGCCCACAATAGAGTGTTTTTGTGATGAAATTTCCATTCACTTATGATGAAAAATTTTATTCACAGGGCTTTTTTTCCTTCTATAACAGGGGTCGATATAAGGCCCCTTCACAATTCAAAATCACACTTTTTTTTTCACAATGCGGCAGAAAAAAATTCACAATTTCAAAAGAGAATTCACAAAATATTGGGACTTTGTCTTCGAAATACATTGTTTACCTTTCGCCAATTTCAATAACACAGAAATAGTTTTAATCAAGTTAAATGGTTTTTGGGCATGTTAACTGGGTTAAAGTACTGACTTGAAGCAGATTTTACACAGGTCAGAAATTATAATCAACCATTTCCAGTTTCAAAATGATGCGAAATGCCAAGTAATATTTCTTCTTTTTTTTCCACAATTTTATGACATATCTCACTTTTTTCCACAAAATGTACAGGCCCTGGTCCCTTCACAATTTTGACAAAAAATACCCTGATGCACATTCAAACATACAGTATAACCTCTACAGACTGGCAGTCTTCAGAGCAATTACTTCTTTTTAACAGTAATATGTATTCCCAAAGTTAAAATTTAATCTAAAAAAATTTAAAACAAAAAATATAATCTCTCTAAAATCTATTTAACCTCTCTAAAATGGGTAAATGAACCACTCTGAAGTGAGAAAATGAACCTCTCTAAAATGAAAAATTTAACCTCTCTAACACAAGCCATTTAACTTCTCTAAATCAAAAATTTAAACCTCTCAAAAACAAGAAATTTAACTGCTCTAAAACAAGAATTTTTACCTCTCTAAAATAAAACATTTACCCTCTCTAAAAAGAGAAAAATTAACCTCTGTACAGCAACACCTTTCAGGACCAACCTAAATCTTTGCCTTTCCATAGGGTTATGTTCTGCAGAAGTTTTACTGTAGTTCTGCTACAGTGAAATTATATGTACTAAAATAATAACTTACTTTTGAGCAGCATCGGCAGTGACTTGCCTGGTACCAAGGATGTCTAACTGTTCCATGTGTTTACTGTATGTAGCTATTGCCAGTAGGTCAGCATCACAAACCGTTCTGTTAACAATGAAACTAAAGCTGTATATTACTGCAAAATCATTTTTATTTGTGAGGAACTAATTTTTTTGGTTTTCGTGGATAGGCAATACAGGAATTTAAGATCCAATGAAATTTCTTTTTGTCTGCTGTAAGATTGTATTGTATCACATTATGTCTTTTATTTACAGTTCCCTGACAGTCATAATCAGAATGGATTGTTAAGCAGTATCATGTAGATTATTTATATTTAACCTTTTGGAAAAATAAACAGTCTGCATAATTTAAGAACCCTGGAAAATGTGCTTTGTGTCAAATTCATGGAGTTTATGCCTATGGAATTAAGTGAATTAACAGTATAGGCATGTTCAGTCTTTGACAATCATACATACTCTGCTATTCCTCACTATACATACCCTTCCCCCCATCCCCTTCCCTATTACCACCTAAACAATCATAACAACAGGCTTCTTAATTCACTGACTCAAACACTGTTGAAGTTTAGAATTACAGAAACTCTAGCATTGTTTTGTCTAGAGTTAAGCTCAATAAATAACTTATTTTCTATACAATTTAAGGGAAAAAAACATTCTGTAGCAAAACATTCCCAAATATTTGCAGTATTATTAGGTTTCAGTAGGTTTGGATATAAAAATTTCAATGAGTTTCACTCAAAATAAGTTACTTATCACAACACTAACAACATATGTATTCTATCACAATGTATTCTGACAATTAAGACAGCCAGCATATTTGCTTTTTGTTTTAAGTAACCCTAGCATTCTTATGATCATAATTATGGTGATTTTCTCAGCAAGACCGCAGGTCCTTCTCCATGCATTAGTTCATGAGCAACCAGGCATTTATGTTGAATCACTGACCTGTGTGCTAACCAAATAACTTCCTCACATGTAAATATCCAAACCCCCTGGAAGGATTTTGAACCTGCAGCAAGGAAGGACAAGGAGTTCCAAGTCAATGACCTTAACCACCTTGCCACTGAGGTTCCTAATCTTTGATTAAGTAACTGATGCACTTCTAGATGTAGATAAAAAATTGAGATATCTTTAAATTTTGTCATGTGTATCTCACCTGTTGGCAGTTAGAAACAACTTTTTCAAATTCGGACAATTTTTCACTAGTTCTATAAGGCATGAACTTGAAGATTTGACATCAGAGCTGAAAAAAATTGTTTCAAAACTGTTATTTGATTAAAGTTTAACAAAAATGCCATAAATTTCACACACAAAAACCCTGTCTCATTAGTGCTCAGTGATGGCAATCCATTTACATTAGTATCCCTCAATTCATGATGACTAAGAAGTCCATACTCACATTTTCATCATTTTTTTATCTGACCATTGACCTGTCTGCAAGTGACCATGACCTTGGCCACAGAGACTTGAATTTTTTTTCGTACCACACTCCCTTCTCAAAATGATTTATAATTATTTCAAGTTATATTTAAATCCCTTGAAAAGGGGTGGAAAGTTTGCTCTGCATAAACTTTTTCCTCTGACCTCTAAATGTGACTTTGAACTTGACCTCTAATAGTGACACTAAACTTGACCTCTAAGTGTGACCTAGAACTGTGACTGAAAGACCTTGTTCATAAGTCATGGTGGTCATTAGTTAAATTAAAGAATAATTAAATTCATCCATGCATGTAGAAGTCATGCATGCTCTAGACAAAGTCTATACAGTTTATCATTTTTGGTGACCTTGACCAAGGGTGACCTTGACCAAAGGGTCATGATAATAGCTTCTTTATTTTTCTATGGAAAATGAAGCTAAAAATGTAACATAAAGCTAAATACAAACAACATTTATGCACTTAATGTTATAAATGTAAAAGAAATCTACAAATCAGTTATCATAATAATCATTGTAACATCATAAACGGATGACCTTTTGACCTCAAGAAGAAAAGCACATGACATGTTACCAGGTACAATTCAATAAAAAAATAAAACAACATAAAAACCATTTTAAAGCATGTAATCATAGAAAATTTATTTGTTTTCACACGGAGGATCAAATTATATTTCACATGTGAACACCTGCAGTTTAAATGTCACTCGAGCTCGTTTAGTGAAATATATTTCTATATTGCAAAGAGACAAAAAAATATCCAGTATTTAATGGGCACTCCAAAAATCCTTTGCTGGTAGAAAATTGAATTTTTGACATACATCAACTGGGGCACTTAAAACAGAAAGACATGCAAAAGATTATTAAGAAACATACTTAGAGATAAATTGAAAAACCTATTTTGTGCTATAATAAGCCAGATTTGAGTGAAAAAGCGTAACAACGCTTTTAAATTTTTGGTAAGTTTTCACATTAAAAAAAAAATTATTCTGGAAAAACGAAGTGGGCGAATGATCTGAAATTTTGCACACACTTTATTATTCAAGACCCTCATCAAACAAACAAATCTCAAAAATTATAAAATATTTCCAGTCCTGTCATGTCATAAAAATCTCAGTGGAGTCCCTTTAAAGCATGTACAAAATATATGTTTGTTGGATTCTTAGTCAAACAAAGCTAATAAGGTCGCTATCAAATCCTTGATGAATGAAAGACAAATATGATATCTTATGGCCAATGACCTTATCAAAATATCAAAGACATTTATGTAACTGTCAAAGACCTTTATCTAACAGTCAAAGATATTTATCAATTTGTCAAAGGCATTTATCAGTCATATAAATGGAACATATTGAAAGAGTGTAGGTTCAATACTGAATTTATTGAATGAGCTGAATAAAATTATATTACGGGAGCCTCTGGCAAGGAAACTATGATATTATTCAACAAGTTCAATAAATTTAGTAATGAACCTGCACAAAATTAATATGACATTCTTTTTATCACATACTCAAAAGAAAGACTGTTTAAAGTGCAGTAAAATCATTATTTTTTTTACATTAAGAGCATCTTTACACTATGTTTGTATAAATGGCGTTTTGTCAAAATATATGCTTGGCCGTACAATACCATCTTTACGGAATCACAAAATTGGCACGGGTATGTGATAAATTACCATAAAGCACATAAAGATATAAAACACATTACCACCATCCTAAATCCAGTTCCTCTAAATGTGAACAACCCCCAGCTAATGCTGAAACCCCTACATTAGAAACTGTTCTACATCTCCAGGCATCAAGGGAGACTAATTTTCTGAAAATAAAAATGTTACAGTTACTTCCCTTTGTTATTTTAACACCACTTGTATGATACTCAAAATATTTGATTTTTTTGTAGATTTCTTCAATTCAAGATTCTATTAACATACAATAAATATAATTGATTAGGTTATAGGCCTAAATACAGCTTGAAAAGCAACAATAAAATCTTGCAAGAGGTCTCTTAAATAGTGTTTATGTGACCTTATCATTTAACCTCTGTGTGACCTTCACCTGTATTAAGTGTTTATGTGACATTGACATTGTCATTTGACCTCTGTGTGGCCTTCACCTGTATTAAGTGTTTATGTGACACTATTAACAAGAGCTGTCAGTAGGACAGCATGCTCATCTATTCTCAGTGCTTGATAGTAAAACAAGAGCCTGGATAATGTAGAATTTTGTAAGTTCAAAAAAGGGCCATAAATCTGTCAAAATCCATGATAGAGTAATGGCCCTTGAACATTAACCTGCTTTTATGCAAGTGTGTGAGTTTCAACCCATCGGCTTCAGTAGTTTTGGAGATACCAACTTTCACACAAATGCAAAGTGATGCCTATGATGGGCCGAGTACATTAGCTCTCCCTTCTCTTTGAATAGTTGAGCTAAAATCTTATTTTTACAAGGTCATTATTCAATGTACCATATATCATTTTACTCAGTTCAAATTTAAAGTTTGAAAGACAACAACTTCTTCATCTGAATATTTCAGCTTTGAGAACTTTGTCTGCATACATCCAAAACATTTATATACTGGCAGCCCTAAAAACTAAGTGATATTTATTTACTAATGAAGAAGATTATGCAAAGAAAATTATGTTTTTTTTGTTATTTTTCTTTTTTGAATTAGGAGATCAGTAATAATAGTTACACATCAAACCTAACTAGACACGTATTGAATTTTTCTTCTTTCTTTTCTTTTATTATTTTACCATCTTGAGGTAGATTTTCACACACATTTAGTAAGTAAATAAGTAAGAAAGTAACAACTTTATTTAATGAGGCTAGCACATTCAGTTTCCTTATCTTCCATGTGGGCCTCAGACATTTTCACAAGGACTGTGTGATTCGTAAAGAGATTTAAAAATTTCTAAAGATAAAATTATTTAAACTTACTTTGTATGTTCACCTATTGCTAAAAGTATTTCATCAAAAACATGGACACAGTTTGTTGATCCTAAATTCAGATGCTTTAATTCTGTACATGACCTGAAAAATCAAAAAGGAGACTATAATTTAAGTATATTTTACTAACTTTCATACAAACAACAACATATATTTTTTCTTCAATGTTTGGTCAATTAAGAAATTAATTAAATTATAGTTCCCAAACAGTGATTTTATCACTAAATAAAATCACTGTTTGAAGTTTGGATGCGAGGAATTATATCACAAGGAAATAGCCCAAATGATGTAATGCTGAGCACCCGAACTACAAACAGTGATTTTTATTAAGCGATAAAAGTACTTCTTAGGATATATTATTTCAATTCTAACTTGATATTGACAAATAAATGATGCCGTACCTGATTTCAAGCTTGATTGTAACTGATTTGTTTTCATACTTATTTTCAGCGCATCACATTTTTAATGGTTATGTCACATGTCTAAATATAGATTGTCAACAGTAATTTTATTGCATATTTAGTTATTTACACACACTTTTGACAAGTCTGTTTAATAGGGAAAATGCGGATTGTGTTAGAATTTTTTTGTGTAAATGTCCTGTCATCCGCAAGACCGTGTGGCCAGATCAAATGTCAAATGCAGAAAAAAGGTCTCAAACAGCTTGTCTGCTCCTTTCTATACTACAAAGTGACAGGTAATATGACTGTCTTCTACTGGCGACTGTCAATTAATGATATTTTTTTTAAGGATTTGAAGTACAACTGTATTAAGTGTTTATGTGACCTTGTCATTTGACCTCTGTATGACCTTCACCTGTATTAAGTGTTTATGTGACCTTGTCATTTGACCTCTGCATGACCTTCACCTGTATTAAATGTTTATGTGACCTTGTCATTTAACCTCTGTGTGACCTTCACCTGTATTAAATGTTTATGTGACCTTGTCATTTGACCTCTGTGTGACCTTCACCTGTATCAAGTGTTTATGTGACCTTATAAATTGACCTCTGTATGACCTTTATCTGTATTAAGTGTTTATGTGACCTTGTCATTTGACCTCTGTGTGACCTTCACCTGTATTAAATGTTTATGTGACCTTGTCATTTGACCTCTGTGTGACCTTCACCTTACATGCAACAACAAAGACACCCATCTACTGCAAACATTTTAACAATTTTGCCTAGAGTATTTTATGATGAGACTGTTTCTACATAGTACATGTAGTATCAGAGTCAATTTAACCTCTGACCTTTTGAGGCCCTGAAACAATTTCATATTCCTATAATCATTAAGAACTTATCATCTGAACTTTAACTTCCGACAAGGCAGTGATACATGAAAAGAGAATTTGGCTATGGGAGCATTATTATATACTAATATACAATGAGGCTGTAGAATGGTAAAGCAGAAATACACATTTTGTAAACATACAAAAGTCCTGGAGAGGTGAACGATCTACACTCCTTAGTTTGAGGTGGTTATTAACAGTTCAATCCTTAAAATGAAAGAAGACCAGTGCCAATGTATTCAATCATGAACATATACCTTATTTACCCCCAGGTAAAGGAAAAAGGAATGTCTGTTTATTGTTAGCTAACCGGAAAAAAATACCTGTTAATTGTCTTTTCTAAATGTCATTGTTGAACTGATCCCCAGCATTGCAGATTGCAGGGATGAGTTTGGTTGAAAATATCATGTAAACAAGAATAAATTTCAACCTGTCTCTTTTATAATTCTGAGAGGTTACAATGTTTAAATTTTAATAAACTGTCCCTTTAATTCTGAGAAGTAAAAAATGTTTACATTGATTAACCTGTCCCTTTAATTCTTAGAAGTAAAAAATGTTAAATTAATTTACCCGTCCCTCTAATTCTAAGAAGAAAAAAATGTTAAAATTGACTAACCTGTCCCTTTAATTCTGAGAAGTAAAAAAAGTTCTATGGAATAACCTCACCCTGTTTTCTGACTTTTAAAAAATGTTAAATTGACTTATCTCCCTGTTTCTGACAAGTTAAAAATGTTTAAATGGACTAAAACATCCCTTAATTTTGACAAATAAAAAATGTTAATTGACTAAGTACCAGAACCTTTAATTCAGAGAACAAACTAGAAATGTGTCATCATGCCACGGATGCCCCCGCATGCAGCCAAAATTTCAGATGTTATAATATTTAGTTCCAAATTTGTTTGCACAAATTATTGTTTTCATTTTAAGTTCAAAGCCCTTAAAACTTTTCAATGTTAACACAAACCATTTCCATACAATGTTCAAGGCACTGAAATTATTCAGTCTTAACCTTTTGAAAATAGCATATTTCATATTTGTAGCCAAAATAATGGCTACATACATTTCCACAAAAGTATGAGTGCTGAAACTGAAAGTTCAAAATTTTTCCAATATTCAAGAAAGATAAGTTTGTCGAAAATCATTGAACCCGTAACGACCAAATTCAAACTTAAACTGCTTATTCCTAAGATGTATCTATATTATTTTCAAAGTGAAAGGGACATAACTCTGCCAAAAAAATCATCGAACCATGACCAAATTCCAACTTGACCTGCCCATTCCTTTGACATATCCATATGTCAAATTTGAGTTGAATATGTAACATTGTTGGGTAGATAATGAACAGAAACTGTAAATTTCATATTAATTTCAAAGTGAAAGGGGCATTACTCTGCCAAAAATCATTGAACAATGAACAAATTCGAACTGGGCCTGGGCATTCCAAAAACATATCCATATGTCAAATTTGAGTTGAATGTGTTGTACTGTTGAGGATATATAAACAGAAACTGAAAATTTCATATTATTTTCAAAGTAAAAGGAGCATAACTCTGCCAAAAATCATCGAACCATGACCAAATTCAAACTTAACCTGTATTTTCTCATGACATATCCATATGTCAAATTTGAGTTGAAAATGTTGTACCGTTGGGGAGATAATGAACGGAAACTGAAAATTTCATATTATTTTCAAAGTAAAAGGGGCATTTCTCTGCCAAAAATCATCGAACCATGACAAAATCGAACTTGACCTGTATTTTCTAATGACATATCCATTTGTCAAATTTGAGTTGAATGTGTTGTACTGTTGTGGAGATAATGAACGGAAACTCAAAATTTCATATTATTTTCAAAGTAAAAGGGGCATAACTCTGCCAAAAATCATCGAACCATGACCAAATTCGAACTTGACCTGTATTTTCTCATGACATATCCATATGTCAAATTTGAGTTGAATATGTTGGTACTGTTGGGGAGATAATGAACGGAAACTGAAAATTTCATATTATTTTCAAAGTAAAAGGGGCATAACTCTACCAAAAATCATCAAACCATGACCAAATTCGAACTTGGCCTGTATTTACTCATGACATATCCATATGTCAAATTTCAGTTGAATATGTGCAACCGTTACTAAGATAATGAACGGAAACTGATGATGACGGAATGACAGAATGACGGAAGGACGGAACAGGGTAACACTATATGCCCCGGCCATTACATGGCGGGGGCATAAAAAAGCCAAATTGACTTACCTGTACCTTTAATTCTGAGAAATAAAAAAAATTAAATTTATTTACCTGTCCCTTTAATTCTAAGAAGTAAAAAATGTTAAAATTGACATACCTGACAGGTAAAAAAATGTTTAATTGACTAACCTGTCCCTTATTTCTGACGAGTAAAATAATATTAAAGTGACATACCTAATTATACGCAGTAATGCATCTTGGTCTATATTAGTTCTGTAAAGGTTTAATCTTTCTAGGTGTTTCAGGTTTGATATGTCATAAAAACCATTGCTTACAATCTCCTTACAACTACCTATATCCAACTCTGGAAAAATAAAACAAGACCTATCAGTAGGACAGTGTGCTTGACTATTCTCAGCCCTTGATAGTAAAATAAGTCTGGATGGTGTACAATTTTTTAATTTCAAATAACACACCGTATTACCGGCGCCAGTGATGGCAGATAGCTGAAAATTTACCGCTCGGTACAGGTAGGTTATAAATTTGGTTGGTATTAGTATATTACACAAATACGACCCATTTCATTGCTATGAAACTATTGTCCATTGATTGGAGATACTATTATGTAATTTTTAACTCGTTTTTCCAACCGCCTCCGTGGTCGAGGGGTTAGAGTCGATGACTTCTAATCCAGTTACCTCTCTGACATGGGTTCGATCCCCGGGAGATGCTTTGGTAGTTTAGCGCGGAGGAAGGTAGTCTAGTACTGGTGTAACTCTCCAGGAACGATAGTTAGGAAACTATCCGCCTATATGACTGAAATACTGTTGAAAAAGGCGTAAAATGAAACAAACAAAAACTCGTTTTTCCAGATTTTAGACTATTTTGAGCAGGTTAAAAGTGACAGCTTTGGAAAAATCCATGAAAATGTCTGTTTTTTTGTTCAAAATATTTCAAGTTTTAACTGAATGGCAGGATTTCGTGTTGTTAATATAGACGTTCATCCATTGGGGTCACGCAAGCCAAATATCTACCCCATGAGTCTTTTCTTGAAAGTTTTACAGACGTTCAATCTGGTCCGGTCGAAGAAATGCTGCCGTTGTAGGCAGATACTTATTTTAATGTTGCCATCGATGGCAGAAATACCATGAAAGTGGCTAACATTCTGACAGAAAATCAAGGTCAATCTTTTATCAATTCCTCTATTCTTTGCGCCCTTTTAGTCGGAATAGAGATAATAAATTATCATTTCTAATATTTTCTCAAGATAGAAAAGTTATTAATGCGGTATGTGCATCGTAAAAGCTTTTTAGCAACACGCAGTTGCAATACAAAATGTGATGATTCAGTACGACCAAATTGCACCATAAATAGAGCAATTAACATGAAGAAATTCATTTTTCTATATTCATGCATGTGTGCTTGATCTGTTATGTCTGTCAGTTGCATGCATACAATACCATATGTATATTGAGTTTTGCAGCCCATAATTCACTCCCTTTTCAAGACATAACGCCATTTGCATATTACAGCTGTAACTTCAGTAAGTGGATATTCATGTGCAAGCATATGACATTATTTTCTCGAGGTAATAATGTTCATCGCTTTATGACATATAAAGGCTGAAATTTACTTAGTCGGCGTTAATGCAGCAGATTATAAGATACTAAATCGATGTAATAAAGGGGAGACTATTAACCTTGCAACTGACAAGATCTGTGGACATCAGTGTATCATAAAACAATGTATGTAAATGTAAAATGGTGATAAAGAGAATATTATCGACAGTTCAAATTTTTCCCTATAAAATCAAGTCCTTGAAAAACACGACATAGTGGATTCATTTCTTTAAACTTTCATATTTGAAATCGCGTTGTAGTTTGCCTTTGAATTACATTTACTATGCTAAAATATTAACAACAGTACTAACAGTAAGGTGTATATACAACGTGATTTCAAATATGAAAGTTTAAAGAAATGAATCCACTTTGTCGTCTTTTTCAAGAACTTGATTTTATAGAAAAAAATTTGAACTGTCGATAATATTCTCTTTATCACCATTTTACATTTACATACATTGTTTTATGATACACTGATGTCCACAGATCTTGTCAGTTGCAAGGTTAATAGTCTCCCCTTTATTACATCGATTTAGTATCTTATAATCTGCTGCATTAACGCCGACTAAGTAAATTTCAGCCTTTATATGTCATAAAGCGATGAACATTATTACCTCGAGAAAATAATGTCATATGCTAGCATATGAATATCCACTTACTGAAGTTACAGCTGTAATATGCAAATGGCGTTATGTCTTGAAAAGTGAGTGAATTATGCGCTGCAAAACTCAATATACATATGGTATTGTATGCATGCAACTGACAGACATAACAGATCAAGCACACATGCATGAATATAGAAAAATGAATTTCTTCATGTTAATTGCTCTATTTATAGTGCAATTTGGTCGTACTGAATCATCACATTTTGTATTGCAACTGCGTGTTGCTAAAAAGCTTTTTCGATGCACATAACGCATTAATAACTTTTCTATCTTGAGAAAATATTAGAAATGATAGATTAACATCTCAATTCCGACTAAAAGGGCGCAAAGAATAGAGGAATTGATAAAAGATTGACCTTGATTTTCTGTCAGAATGTTAGCCACTTTCGTGGTATTTCTGCCATTGACGGCAGCATTTAAAATAAGTATCTGCCTACAACGGCAGCATTTTTTCTTCGACCGGACCAGATTGAACGTCTGTAAAACTTTCAAGAAAAGACTCATGGGGTAAGTATTTGGCTTGCGTGACCCCAATGGATGAACGTCTATATTAACAACACGAAATCCTGCCATTCAGTTAAAACTTGAGATATTTTGAACAAAAAACAGGCATTTTCACGGATTTTTCCGAAGATGTCACTTTTCACCTGCTCAAAATAGTCTAAAAACAGGAAAAATAAGTCCAAAATTACCTAATAGTATCTCCAATCAATGGAGAATAGTTTCATAGCAATGAAATGGGCCGTATTTGTATAATATAATAATATTAACCAAATCATTAACCTACCTGTACAGAGTGGTAAATTTCAGCTATCTGCCATCACTGCAGTGATCTGCCATCACTGGCGCCGGTAATACTGTGTGAATAAGGTCAAAATTCTGTCAAAACCTTGTTAAGAGGTATGGGCCTTGTACAGTGACCTATTATTATGTTGAAATTTTACAAACAAGTTATTAGTCCAGACCTACATCAAATGGTACACAAGCCTTGAAAATAATATTTTCCACATAAAAACTCAACAAAGACCCTTTAAGAAATACAGATAAAATCAATACAGATTATTAAATAAAAACTTTCAGCACCAGAATTTAAATTAAAAGTTAAAACATACAAGATGTATTCTGCATACCATACTTGACCAAGCTGGAACCTACTCTTATAATAAAATAAATCATTCCTGATAAATTTTTAGCTTTAAATATATCTAAACATTCTGAAAAAATTCAATTTCATCTACATTTAAGTTGAAAACTGACCTTTCAAATTCGGACAACTTTGAGATATCTCATGTATAGAAATCTGTGTCACAAAACTGCATGAGGATAGATAAAGATCTTGTAAATTTTGACCGCATGCTTTGATATATCTGAAAATATAAAAAATTAAGTAATATTAACATTTTACAAACAAAATTAAAGTGAATTGGTCAATAATGGAAGATCTGTAATACAATTATTTAATTATTTTGATGGTATTTAGTATCAGACAGGACAACAAACCATGGAAGAATTATAATAACATTCAATGTATTGCATTTCCATCGTTACAAAAAAGGTACTAATACGTCCACTGATTCCACTGATCATCACATGCAAAAATTAATGTTTAACACAAAGTTTTTTTTCCATGTTTCTATAACAAAACAGTATTTCCATGATTTGTCAGTAGGAAAATGTTTAAATAACAACATTTCCATGGTCTTCCAAACAGAAAGACCTTTTTGAAACAGTATTTAAATGGTCTTGCTATCAGAAAAATCTTTAAAAAAGATTTCTCATGGTCTTACAGACTTTAAAAACAACATTTACATTGTCTTACCTACAAAACACAATATTTACATGGTCTTACCTACAAAAAGAGCCCTCAGAAACAATATTTCCATGGTCTTACCTAAAAAAGAGCCCTCAGAAATAATATTTTCATTGTCTTACCTACAAAAAAGAGCCATAAAATACAATATTTCCATGGTCTTATCTACAAAAAGAGCCCTCAGAAATAATATTTCCATGGTCTTAACTACAATAAAAGCCCTCAGAAACAATATTTCCATGGTCTTACCAACAAAGAGCCCTCAGAAACAATATTTCCATGGTCTTATCAGGCCCGTCGTCACGATTTTGTGATTGGTGCGGCCAATTTGATTGGTTTTAGGTAGAATGTAGGGGGGTACGGGGGCATGCTCCCCCGGAAATTTTTTTATTCTAGGATGCCCTCAGGGGCGTTTTCCCGTATATTTGGCACAGTTTACAGCCTGCCGCTAGTACATGTTATAGTAATTTGTCAACGATTTTTTTACAGATTTAATTAAGTGCGTCGTAAGTTTCAAGGGTCGCATGACGGACGGACAGGTGTACATAAAAGATGAATACATGTAATTGATATTTGGCAAATGAAAAATAAACAATAACTGATGTTATTATAATTCTTTAGATGCATTTTTATCTGATGCTTATAAATAAACAAATAAAAGAAATATTACAGTACGTGGATTATTGTTTAGCATAAATCACACAATGGTATAAGCTTAAATAACAATCGATCACATGATGAAAGAATAGTACATAACGAGTCAACAATAGCCACTTTTTGTTTAGAGTAACTTGTATTTTGTTAACAATAATCTTACACAACACAGTCTCATTTTATGTAAATTTTCCAAAAACACATCGCCGTCGTTCTCTGGTAGTAATGAACTCATCGGCAATTACACGTAAGTTGAGTGGATCTGTCCAGTTAACACCATTAGATTGTTCAAACGTACTTGAGACATTGTCGATCTCAGGTATGTCTTAATTCTTCTGAACGCCGAGAATGTCCTTTCGCTGGTAGCATTAGTAGCAGGCATAACTAACAAAATCTTTAACAACACAACGACCGCAGAGAACAGTGCTCGTTCTAGCACCGTCTGTTCTGACGCAAATTTCAAAATATTCTATATTCTATTTACTGATTTGTCAAAATGTGAACGTAGCAGCTGAAGCTGCGCATCTAACATGTCTCGGTTAATATCGTTACCACAGAACCAAGTTCTCTAGTGGACTCGGTCTTCAAAGGTTGTGTGGCCTTTATAAGTAAATTCTCCACGTACGTTTGAAGTACGCGATATCCCGGTTGGTCAAATATATCTTTAACACTGGCGATGGCAAGATCAATTGCTTCAAAGTACTTAGGCAGGAGCACGTCCTGCACTGTAACGGGGTGGTAGCCAACATCGTGCCCCATCTCGAATCGTGTGGGCGCCCTTCTCTTCCACGGAACATTTGGATCGTTAACACAGACGCGATCACTCTCACATTGAAGTTTATTCCATAAAGAATCAAAACTGTTGTCTGATCTCATGTCTATCAAACTATTTAGAGTCCGCTCTGCTAGCCGCTGGCCCTCGGATGCAGACAATGAAACTTGCTGAGGTTGTCTGTCAATGCTAGGATGTCGTGTGCGAGCATTACACCGAAAAATTACTCGAACTTGACTTCGTAGAACCCCTACATATACATGGTCAATTAATTGTGTCCAGTTGTTTCTTCGCGTCATGTTTGTATATTATATATATACCGCGCATTGCATAAGGAGCTAGTTAAGTGCCAAATTGCTAATCAGCGATGTGTTGTTTGTTGTTTTTTTTACACTCATTTTTGGCCAAAATATTGGTCCGGCCAAGACCGGACCGGCCGGACCATCGACGACGGCCTTGCTTATTTACAAAAAGTCATCAGAAACAATATTTACATGGTCTTACCTACAAAAAGAGCCCTCAGAAACAATATTTCCATGGTCTTACCTACAAAAAGAGTCCTCAGAAACAATATTTCCATGGTCTTACCTACAAAAAGAGTCCTCAGAAACAATATTTCCATGGCACCAGGACAGGTTAAGTCTCTGAAGAAACCTACTTCTATTATGAAGACTTTCTAATGCAATGTCATTTACCTGAAAAATGTATACATGTAAATATTTTTATTACACCTATGTGTAATAAATAATTCCTTCTTTCCTCCTGTCTATCCATTGTAAAAGTGAGTTTACAATTATTTTAAAGTAAAGTACTGTATTAAAACTACTTAACAATTTAGATAAAGATACTAAATGAGCTGTCCAGCGTTCTTGACTATTCTCAATGCTTGATAGTAAAACAAAAGCCTTGATAATGTACAATTCTCTAAGTTAGAAAAGGACCATAATTCTGTCAAAATCCATGTTATAATTACAGATCATGGATATTATGCTCTCAAATTAGTGTGTGAAGTTTCAACCTAATTCCTTCAGTAGTTTTGTAGATCCCAACTTGCACACAAAAACTTAACCAAATTTTGACGCCAACACCTGGGCTCTTTCTATTTTTCGACTAGTCCATCTAAAAAGTAACAACTATGACAATAGCATATTATTTGTAACCTTCCAATTCTTAGTAAAATAGTTTTCATTTAAAGTCAATATTATTATAGACTAACTCATATTCTGTACAAACCTGAGGCCAGTGAGGTTGTAAGTTCAATTCTGTGTACTGCAGTGAGTCGTAGCTATGTTTGTATAATAATCTGTAAACAATAAAAACACAAATTATTGATTTGAGAACCCATGCACCCCCCCCCCCCTCCGAGGTGCAACCTCGTTTGACCACAGGACTAAAACTTCAACGATTTTGGTAGAGGTCCACTAGACAATGTTTCATACCAAATATCTAAGCTTTAACAATATCAATAAATGCCCAGAGCATAATACTATAAATATGTTAAAGGGACTTCACTGAGTTTTTTTTTGACATGACGGGACTGGAAATAAATTTTTGAGATTAATGTTCCATTTGATGTCAGTCATGACTAATAACTTGTGTGTAAAATTTCAGATCATTCCTTCACACCATTTTACAGATTGTGAAAAATGACCTACGTTTTTCATTCAAATCGGGCAAAAAAAGCAAAAATTACAGTTTTCTTATTTATATCTGAGTTCATTTTTGTATATTTCTGAATTACTTTTTGCATATCTTTCTCTTTTGAGTGCTCCTGCTGATCTTTGTGAGAAATTTTGATTTTATGTTTTTTAGGTTTTTGGACCTCAGTGGAGTTCCTTTAATATATACATGTACTAGCTGTACACACTGTGTTCAAGAATACACAATCCCTTTTTTACGGGAAGGATTATGTATCCGCTCTTGGGAGACGAAAGACACTCATTATTTTAGTTGTGGCCACTAATTTGTTATTCATGTATTTCCTATATAATATTAGTAAACATCTCAACATGCACTCTGTCACATACATCATGGAAAATTCTTAAAATGTTTCCTTTTTTTAACAAGAGCGATCAGTGATCACATGTGTCTCATATGATAGCCAATTACATGTTGCAGCTATTGTGCAGCAGGAGACAAAAAAATATTGCCAGGGCAAAACACATTTTTTTTTTAATTCAAAGTAAAATCACTCTGCTAAAAATCATTCAACCAAAAAACTCATGTAATATAAGCAAATACATGAGCTACAGATCAATCCTGTAAAGTTTCACTGAAATTGCTTCAGTGGTATAAGAGAAGTAGTCTGAATAAACTTTAGAAATAACAAGAGCGATCAGTGATCACATGTGTCGCCTCATGATGGCCAATTTCATGTTGGGACAAGTTTTGTGACAGACGGACAGACAGACGAACAGTGCACAACTAGACTTGGTACTGATCATTCCTGAAAAGTTTGGATGAAATTGCACCATTAGTTTATGAGGAGTAGTCCGGACAAGCTTTTGTGTATCTGGCAACACACAGAAAAAAACACCTTTTTTATCAAAGGGCAATAACTCGGCCAAAAATCATTCAACTGGAAAACCCATGCAATATGCGCAAGGACTTGAGCTACAGATCAATCCTGTAAAGTTTCATTGAAATTGCATTAGTGGTATAAGAGAAGTAGTCCTGAAATTGCATTAGTGGTATAAGAGAAGTAGTCCGGACAAACTTTAAAAATAACAAGAGGGCCATGATGGCCCTGAGGTCGCTCACCTGTATATAGCCCCCCCCCCCCCGGCCCAATTTTTACCCAAGGGCTTTTATTTGTTTATTTGAACAGACTTGGTAGACACCCATAAGAAGATGTTTCATGCAAAACATCTAAGTTCTAGCTCATTGGGTTTTTTAAAAGAAGATTTTTTAATTTTTTACTATACACATATAGTTAAAAACAATGACACCCCTCGGGCAGGGCCAGTTTTGACCCCTGGGCTTTTATTTGAACAAACTTTGTAGATATTTACTTAAAGATGTTTCATGCTTAATATCTAAACTCTAGTTATTTGGGTTTTTTCAAAGAAGATTTTTAAGTTTTTGCTATGTATATAAGGAAAATCAATGACCCCCGGGGCGGGGCCAGTTTTGACCCCAGGGCTTTTATTTGAACATACTTGGTAGACACCCATTAGAACATGTCTCATGCTAAATATCTTAGCTCTAGCTCTTTGGGTTCTTTAAAAGAAGATTTTATAAGTTTTTACTATATGCATATAAGGAAAATCAATGACCCCCTGGGGCGGGGCCAATTTTGACCCCAGGGCTTTTATTTGAACAAACTTGGTAGACATTCACTAGAAGATGTTTCATGCCAAATATCTAAGCTCTAGCTCTTACGATTCTTTTAAAGAAGATTTTTTAAGTTTTTACTATATGCATATAGGGAAAATCAATGACCCCCGGGGCAGGGCCAATTTTGACCCCAGGGCTTTTATTTGAACAAACTTGGTAGACATTCACTAGAAGATGTTTCATGCCAAATATCTTAGCTCTAGCTCTTTGGGTTCTTTAAAAGAAGATTTTTTAAGTTTTTACTTTATGCATATAGGGAAAATCAATGACCCCCTGGAGTGGGGCCAATTTGGACCCCAGGGCTTTTATTTGAACAAACTTGGTAGACATTCACTAGAAGATGTTTCATGCCAAATATCTAAGCTCTAGCTCTTACAGTTCTTTAAAAGAAGATTTTTTAAGTTTTTACTATATGCATATAGGGAAAATCAATGACCCCCCGGGGCGGGACCAATTTTGACCCCAGGGCTTTTATTTGAACAAACTTGGTAGACACTCATTAGAAGATGTTTCATGCCAAATATCTAAGCTCTAGCTCTTAGGGTTGTTTAAAAGAAGATATTTAAAGATTTTTCTTTCGGTTGCCATGGCAACCAGAGTTCTGCATGGAATTAAATTCTTTGAACAATTTTTAAAGGTGACCACCAAAGGAACATTCCTGTGAAGTTTGGATGAAATTGGCTCAGTGGTTTATGAGGAGATGTCATTTAAAGCAAAAGTTTACGGACGACGGACGGACGACAGACGGACGGACGCCGGACGAAAAGCGATCACAAAAGCTCACCCTGAGCTAAAAATTATTAAAGGGCCATAACTCTGACAAAAATCATTGAACCGGAAAATGCTGACAATATGCACAACTAGACTTGGTACTGATCATTCCTGTAAAGTTTGGATGAAATTGCACCAGTAGTTTATGAGGAGTAGTCCGGACAAGTTTTGGAAAGACGGACAGACAGACGACGGAGAAGTGATCCCTATATGTCGCCACTACTCCGTAGAGGCCACACAAAAATCATTAAAGGGCCATATCAATGAACCGGAAATTACTTAATGCTGACAATATGCGCAACTAGACTAGGTATTGATCATTCCTATAAAGTTTGGATGAAATTGCACCAGTAGTTTCTGAGGAGTAATCTGGACAAGTTTTGTGACTGACGAACAGATGGACAGACAGAGAACGGAGAAGTGATCCCTATATGTCGCGACTCCTCTGTAGAGACAACACAAAAATGCACCCGGACAATACAAAATATTTCTATTTTTAACTTACTTTGAACTTCTAGCCACTCTGCATAGTGATAACACATCTAGAAAACTCAAGATTACCTGAATAACCTCTTCCTGGAATATATAAAAATTAACATTAATGTATCAATTATAAGTAAGAAGCTAAAAGTAAGGTAAAGACCCTCCCCTGTACTCAGAAGCAAGATTAATACCCCCTCTCTTATTCAGAAGTAAGGTAAATATCTGCCCTCCCCCATTCAGAAGTCAGGTTACAAAAATACCCAACCCCCTATTCAGAAGTAAGGTAAATACCCATCCCCCTATTCAGAAGGAAGGTAAATACCCATCCCCCTATTCAGAAGTAAGGTTAATACCCTCCCCATATTCAGAAGGAAGGTAAATACACTCCCCCTATTCAGAAGGAAGGTAAATACCCTGCCCCTATTCAGAAGTAAGGTAAATACCCATCCTCCTATTCAGAAGGAAGGTAAATACCCTCCCCCTATTCAAAAGTAAGGTAAATACACTCCCCTTTTCAGAAGGAAGGTAAATACCCTGCCCCTATTCAGAAGTAAGGTAAATACCCATCCCCCTATTCAGAAGGAAGGTAAATACCCTCCCCCTATTCAGAAGTAAGGTTAATACCCTCCCCCTATTCAGAAGTAAGGTAAATACCCTCCCCCTATTCAGAAGTAAGGTAAATACCTTCAAATCTCCATCACGCCCAAGAAGAGACTTATTTCACAGATATTTTACTGTCATTGCATCACATCAAAATACATGTAGGCAAATGCAATGTTTTACTGCACAAAAATTGTGACCAGAAATCTGGATATAATACATGTACATCACAACAAATATTGCATTAAATATGCAGAATGTCTCAATCTTTTTTTCCCCAGGATTTTGGGAACATGACCCATACCCATGGAATTGGGAATTTCAGCGATGTTTTGTTAAAAATTGGGAAATTATGCATGATTTAAATTTTGTAGTGGTTAAAGAATCACCATCTAGGATGGCATCTTCAAATGTTTTAGAATTTATTATTAAATATTTATATTTTGTGACTTTCAATTGGGAATTTTTTTCTGTGAATTGGGAAAATAACATACTATTTTCAATTTGAAATAGACAGAATATCTGCTATACAATAAGCAAAAAAAAAATCCCTGTGTCTCTTAGTTGGTCTAAAATCACTTATATAATAACATAGTTCCTATTTGATTTAATAAGCATGAGTCAGATGCCTATAGTAAAGTACAGTAAACAATTTGCATCAAGTAAACAACTTGTTTGGCAATTCAAAATTATCAGATTGTGAATTGGTATTGGTAGAAAAACATGAAAAACAAACCCATTTCTATGTCTAGTCATAAAAAAACATCAAATAAACAAGTCCAAAACATTCTGTTTACAAAAGAGTCTTATGACAATTGGTTTTAAACGTTTCCAAGTAACCATTTTCTGTAAATTACTTGAGAATTCAAAACATATTTCATCTCATAATTAGACTGCATGAAATTGGACTTAAAGGTCACTTTAAGACACAAAAAGCAAATTTTACCTTTGTTTGTTTGTTTGATTGGGTTTTACATCACACCGACACAGTATAGCTTTATTGGTGGAGGAAGACCTCAGGTACCCTTCCATGCATTATTTCAGGCATGATCGGGTACCTGAGTAGAACCACCAACGTTCCATAAGCTAGCTGGATAACTTCCTCATATGAAAGAATTCAAAGTCCCTTTCGGGATTCATTTCCACAGCGGTGAGGGGCAAGTGGTTAACTTTACCTTTATCTTTCACATTAAAGGGACTCCACTGAGATTTCTTTGACATGATGTGACTGGAAATATGTTTAGATATATTTGTACCATTTGATGTAGGTCTGGACCAATAACTTGAATGCAAAATATCAGACCATACCCTCATTCTGTTTTTCCACAAAAATCATTTTAATTTTACCAAATGGCCCAAAATGAAAAAAGCATTTAAACGCTTTAAACTCAAATGAAGCTAAGAATGACAAAAATACTCCAACCCCTCCACCCCAGCCACTACAAAAAAAGTGATTTGTAAAGAAATTAAATTCTATAAGTTATAAGGTATTGTAACACGGATAAAGGCATTATAGCAGAAATCAAAAGGTGTAATTACGCGGAAAAAAAGGTGTAGTTCCCAAATAAACGCGTAATAATGCAAATAAAGGTATAGTATTGCAAAACGAATGACATAATGCGAATTAAGTCATCATAACATGAAATAAAAGGCTTAAATAAGCAAAACAAAAGGTGAAATATGCAAATTATGGAGTAGGATAAAATCTGATTATTTGACACTTTAAACAAAGCAATACTCACTGGTAATAAATCAAAGAATCCATTGTCAGATTCTGGTTCAAACTCCTCACTTATCTGTTGATTCACTTCTCCATGTGATATCATTTCCCCCAGTACATTCACTTCCCCAAGTTCGTAACATTCACTTCCTTTTTCTAATTTATTGTTACTGAAGATCTCTAATGTTTTTGATTTCCCTTGACTGGATCCCTCTTGACTTGTTGAGACTTCAGATCTGGGCGGGGAACCAGATTTTGAACCGATATTTAAATTTTCGAATTGCGTCATTGCCATGGAGACCTGTGTCATGTGATCCCCTTCTTTATCTGTGAAAATGAAATGCGTTGTAAATAAAAACAAGAGGGCCATGATAGCCCTGAAATCGCTCACCAATATAAAGGCCCCTGGGCCAAGGCCAATTTTAAACCAGGAGCTTTTATTTGAACAAACTTGGAAGACACCCATTTGAAGATGTTTCGTGATAAATATCTAAGCTCTAGCTCTTTGGGGTTTTTACAAGATTTTTTAAGTTTTTACTATATACATAGGGAAAAACAATGACCCCCCCCTGGGATGGGCCAGTTTTGACCCCAGGGCTTTTATTTGAACAAACTTGGTAGACACTCAATAGAAGATATTTCATGCTTAGTATCTAAACTCAAGCTCTTTGGGTTTTCTTTAAAATATTTTTTTTAAAGTTTTACTATACACATATAAGGAAAATCAATGACCCCTGGGGTGGGGCCAATTTTAACCCAAGAGCCCTTATTTGAACAAACTTGGTAGACACCCATTAGAAGATGTTTCATGCTAAATATCTTAGCTCTAGCTCTTTGGGGTTTTTCAAAGCAGATTTTTTAAGATTATACTATATACATAAAGGGAAAAACAATGACTCCCCTGGGACGGGGCCAATTTTTACCCCAGGGCTTTTATTTGAACAAACTTGGTAGACACCCACTACAAGATGTTTCATGCTTTATATCAAAGCTCTAGCTATTTTGGTTTTTTAAAAGAAGATTTTTTAAGTGAAATGCATTGAATATTTTGAAACTTTCACATATAATTATCCAAAATTGAATACTGATGCTTGCACACAACACTGAAAGTTTTATCATTAATCATTTGAACACCAACTCTCCACACATAAATGACAGCATACTCAACACTTTACCCGACTTTAACCAACCTTGCCTTGAAGATGTATCACCTTTAAAACTTGCATTTTTCTTTACATGTTAACTCAACTTTTAGCAAATAAAGCTTTTTATCACATACATACCTGTGCCGATTTAGCTACTCCATAAAAATGATATTGCACAGCGGTGCATATATTTTGAAAAGGCATCATTTGCATTATATAAACATAGCATTAAGACACACTAAATGTTAGAATTATACTATAATGATTCTTTTTCACTTTAAATGGTCTTTATTTTTGAATTGTGATAATTAGAATATTAAATTTGTGTAATTTATTTAACTCCTTCAATAAAATAAAATAATATTATGCTTGCCAGAGGCTCGCATAATATAATTCTATTCAACTTGTTCAATAAATTCATTATTAAACTTACACTCATTCAATATCCTGTAATAATATTTAAAAAAATTTACCAGACACCAAACACCGGGAATAAACCATTGTTTTTTCTTCTTCTTCTTCTTGAGATATTGTCCCATACAACACAACATAGTCGAGCTCTGTGTAATAATGTACCAGTTTATGACACAACTCCAGTCGAATCAAGCTATAAATAGTAACATCTCGCTATAAATAGTAACATATCACTATAAATAGTAACAAATGGCTATAAATAGTAACATATCATTGTAAATAGTAACATATCGCTATAAATAGTAACATGTTGCTATAAATAGTAACATATTGCTTTAAATAGTAACATATCGCTATAAATAGTAACATATCGTCACATGATAATTAAACCTATATAAACCTATAAATATCTTAGAATCTAAAAGAATATCAGGGAAATTGATTAAAGCCCTTTGATATCACTATGGTAACTATATAACAAAGCCTTATTGTTAGGAGATGGAGGAAAATCTATTTTTAGCTTAGGTGACCATGACCCTGTCAATGTGCAAAGAACAACTTGGCCATTGTATGCAACATAAAAATAAGCACAGCATAAAAAATACAGACCCATTGAATGTATGCATGATCAATAAATACTTAACAAAGGAAAATAAGTATTTGCAAAGTAAGTATTCAAATAAAATTTCTACATATTTTAATAACGTTGGTGAATTGTTTTTCTAGATATACTTAATTTTCTGTGAATTAAGCCACATATCTCATTTTAGCGTTAAAGAAATTATAGTTGTTGTACAAGACTTACTCTGTGGGAAATGGAGATTTTTCAAGTGATGGGCAGAACATTCTGGAAGTTGGCCCAGCTAAAGTTGGTTCCCCTTCCCATAAAGTCTTCCAGCGTGTTCTGTAAATATCCAATGCATAAACAATGAAATAAAGCCAATTGGACATAAAGCAAATTCACAATGACATATACCTAACTAATTCACAATGAAATATAGTTACCTCACAATTAAATATAGTTAACTCACAATGAAATACAGTTACCTCACAACTAAATATAACTAACTCTCATTGAAATACAGTTACCTCACAATTAAATATAGCTAACTAACATTGAAATATAGCTTACTCACAATGAAATATAGCTAATTTATAATGAAATCTAGTTACCTCACAATGAAACATGAAATACAGCTAACTCACGATGAAATTCAGCAAACTCATATAATGAAATATAGCAACCTCACAATAAAATGTAGTTACCTCACAATGAAATGTAGTAACCTCACAATGAAATACAGCAAACTCACAATGAAATATAGTAAACTCACAATGAAATATAGCTTACTTATAATGAAATATAGAAAACTCAAAATGAAATGAAGTTACTTCACAATGAAATACAGCAAACTCATTATGAAATATAGTAAACTCACTATGAAGTGTATTAACTCACAATGAAATGCAGCAAACTCATAATGAAATATAGCTAACTCATAATGAAAAACAGCAAACTCACAATGAAATATAGCTAACTCACAATGAAATACAGCTAACTCACAATGAAATATAGCTTACTCACAATGGAACACAGCTTACTCAAAATGAAATATAGCTTACTCACAATGGAACACAGCTAACTCACAATGAAATATAGCTTACTCACAATGAAATATAGCTAACTCACAATAAAATATAGCTAACTCACAATGAAATACAGCTTACTCACAATGGAATACACCTTACTCAAAATGAAATATAGCTCACTCAAAAAGAAATATAGCTTACTCACAATGGAATACAGCTAACTCACAATGAAATATAGGTAACTGAGTAACTCACAATGAAATATAGCTAGCTCACAATGAAATACAGGTACAGTGTAACTCACAATGAAATATTGATTACAAAAATTAAACATATAGTTCACTCACAATGAAATACAGGTAACTCACTATGAAATATTGATTACAAAAAAATAAAACATATAACATAATTATAGTTCACTCACAATGAGATACAGCTAATTCACAATGAAATATAGCTCGCTCACAATGAGATATAACTAGCTATCAATGAAATATTGCAAACTGACAATGAAATATAGCCCACTTACAATGAGATATTAGTATCTAACCATAGTGTTAACTTACAGACTATGTCCTGTGTCAACATCGGTGTCCTCAGATCGTTCACAAGCTAAAATTTTCACAACACAGCCTGGGTTGTAGGTTTCATATATCTCTAGCTTTAGAGGATAAATTTTTCTTTGGAATGACAACTCTGTATGAAAAAAAAAGATACCTCTATATGAAGAAAACAGAACAATTTGTATAAGGTGAGTACTTAGTTAGTTCATGCAGTGCTTAAAAGAGAAACCACACAAGAATGTTGTCCAACAAAAATGAAACTGTTGCATATTCATTTAGATAAAGCCAGTTCTTTGATGGCAGTGGGGTCAAATTATAACAGTAATGAATACTTAGGGACCATGCTCCCTAGCACTTGTGTAATTCTACATTTAACAAGACCTTTCTGTGGACAGTGAGCTGCACATTTCTCAGTCCTCGATTGTAAATAAAAGCAAAATCATAATTTTTAAAAAATCAGCCCTTTTGAAATGGCATTCTTTTACAACTTATGTATACCAAGTTCGATGTAAACAGCTAAAATTGTTTCTGAGAAAATGAACCTGAACAAAAAGGTTAACCTACTTACACCAACTCAAATGAGAGTCAACTCAAATGAGAGTTATAACACTTGTACTTTTCGCAGAAAAAAAGTGGAGCTAAAAATAGTAAATCTAATAAGTACATACCAATGCAATAAAAATTTTAAAACATCAGCAGTTCTTAAAAACATTAAAAAAAATTTTTGATGAAAAATGTGAATTAGCACTTAAAAGATATACTATGCTCAAATTTGATTTTTGAAAATATTGATAATTGCTACGCATTCTCTTTGTATGTATAAAATAAACATCTTTCGACTTCATTTAAAGTACATGTAGTTGTGTTATGTTTTGAACTCTAAACACTATAGATGGTCTCAATATGAATATATAGTGTCTTTAAAAAAAAACTGGCAGTTTTTATAAGAAAAGACCAATTTTACTAAGTGACCCATAATATGCATTGTTCATTCATTCTTTTTATTCAAATATCAAACATATTCAGTAAAAATATCATGGATTTCAAAACATTTCTAAGATAAAAGTACTTTTACCCAAAGATGAGCATGGTATATCTATAAGCACTAGTTAGAACAAATGAGCCGTGTCATGACAAAACCAACATAGTGCGTTTGCGACCAGCATGGATCCAGACCAGGCTGCGCATCCGCCAGTCTAATCAGGATCCATGCTGTTCGCTTACAGACCCTATAACAAGTAAAGAAACTGCTAGCGAACAGCATGTATCCTGATCAGACTGTGCGGAAGCGCAGGCTGGTCTGGATCCATGCTGGTCGCAAACCCATTATGTTGGTTTTGTCATGACATGGCTCAAATAAATACCTATATAATCTTGACTACAGAATGATGGTGGTGTTCTCTTGAATGACTTTATACTAGATGGTACTATGTCCCACCATGGACCATACGTTCTCTGTAAAATAAAATCACTCAAACTTCATTTTATGCATTTGAAAGTCATTTCAAAGTAGTATATTTATAATTATAGTCATGTTTCTTAGGGATGGCATAAATTAAGACGAGAAGTCTTGGCTGTAGATTATGTTAATTGCATTAGTAAAGGCAAACATAGAAGTCTAAAATTGTGACTGATACAAGATGAACGTTTTGTTTGTTCGCCCACAAACACAATACAAGTAATATTGGTGCCAAAACAGGAAAGATGATTTTGGCTAACCTCAGACGTTACAAACTTCAAAGCAACACCAAGGGTCAAGACCACCTCACTCCCTGGAGCTAAGAGATGCGTAGACTCCAGTTATTTGAATCCATTTTAAGTCGCCTCTTACAATCATGCAGGGATAAACAGTGACTGCAATTCTTACATCTCAACCATTAAAGGCAACCCCTCAACCACAAGGGGTGAAGATGCGAGACTATTGTATTTGCATATAACAAGACAAATGTGACAGAAGAAATTAAACCAGAGGCTATCAGTCTGAATTGCATAGTGAAAAATTTCAACTTGTGAGTAAATTTAGAGACACTTTTCTTTTTGCACAAATTAAGCATAAGTACAGGAATATGACAAATTTAATAGGATAAATGGGATACTAGAGGCAGCCTTTCTGTCTGAGTAAGAAATGTGCCAATGAAAACAACCGTTTTGTCCTAGCCACAAGGGGGATATTTTAATTGACAGGTTGAAAATACAACTGATTTTAACAGCATTTCAAACAAATGATATGAATTGCCAATCTGTTAAAGGGACTCCACTGAGGTTTTTTGAGATAACGGGACTGGAAATATTTTTTGAGGTTTTTACTCCATTTGATGTAGATCTATACTAATAACATGTGTACAAAATTTCAGATCATTAGCTTGCTCCAGTAATCCAGAATAGTTATTATAATAGTGAAAAATGACCAAAAATTGAAAAGCGTTTAAACGCTTTTCACTCAGATCGGACTGAAATAGCATGCAATGTATTTCTTGTATATTTCTTAACAATATTTTATTTACATTTCTGTTTTAAATGCTCATGTTTAACTATGTGAAAAATTAAAATTTAATGTTTTTAGGCTTATAAACCTTAGTGGAGTAACTGTTCCTTTAATAATGAACACCCTAAAAGACTCAGTTTTCTAAACAAGACATCTGTAGAAGTGTTTAGTGGAAAAAATTAATATGTACATTATATAAATATATCAATCCAGGGCGGGCAAAATCTGATTTTGACATAATTGTCAGTTTTTAATTGAAGCATTAATTTGCTCTCTTGTCTGTATAATATTATAAGCTAAATTCTTGAAAATTTCCACTTGTCTGTACAGGCTGTGGGACATCCTGGGCAAAATGGGACAATTGATTTTGCCGCCCGTGAATAAATTCCCTACTTACAAAAACGCAGGCCTGTGTGAAGTCACCATATGATGGGTAGATGTTTCCCCGGCCAGCTAGGTTACTTGCTGTATAAGATATGCTGGTCTCACTCCCATACTGCGAGCTAAAGTCTGTCACTTCAAGTGCATTGAATATAACAACATCCTTTTCGTTCCCCCCTGATTTAACATACTCGCCAACAGGATCCTTTTTCTCCTTCTTAAAAATTCGGCTGAACATTCTGAAAACATCAAGGAAATCTATGTTATCTAAAATATTCTAGAAATATGTAATTATTTAAAGCTACATTAAATAAATTTCATAAAAACAGAAATAGCGACATTTCATTAATACATTGGGTTTCATATCGACTCCAGATCTTATTATGGTGTCAAGACAACCAAAATGAGTTTTATAAGCATACATATCTGCGACCTCATTGTGGCGAAATCGGAAGTACAATTTCTGTTTGCATAAGAAACTCCGCCTTCGGATTATCCGTACATCAATATTAAATCAACAAACATGGCGATAAGTAGCAGTCCTAATATAACGGTATATTTCCGCATTGTAACGGATGTTTTCATACAAATTTAATATTTTTATGAGATGATTACTCTTTCCTGAACGCCATGCCAAGTGCACCGTGAAGCTAAAACGGTTAAAGTGTGTTTGCACATGAAAATCTCATATTTGCTGTGTTCTGTATAGCAACTATAACACTGTGACGTAGCACATACACGAACTGATTATAGTCTTCATTTGCATGTTAAAATTCGTATACGAACTTTAGTGTTACCGTGGGGTTTTCCGTTTATAATCCTAATTTATGAACAATGTTTGACGAGATTTACAACAATACTGTTAAAAAGGTTAATGAAACTGTATAATGCTTGGTTTTTAGGCCGACTGTAAAATATTTTTTACATATTTATTTAATGCAACTTTAACTACATAATATATTTACTGGTAACTTAGTCCAGCTAATTTAAGACTTGTCAAATAGACATCAAGATAATTTTTCCAAAAGTGTAACATAATATTAAAAAGT
Organism: Ruditapes philippinarum; assembly: GCF_026571515.1. NCBI lineage: Eukaryota > Metazoa > Mollusca > Bivalvia > Venerida > Veneridae > Ruditapes > Ruditapes philippinarum. The sequence continues at coordinate 607,521 of NW_026858064.1, forward strand.
TTGACGGTAGAAGAAAAAGAAATCTGTAAAATGGGTCAAATTACTGTATTTACCCCAAATTTATCTAGCAACTGGTGTCTGGTATCGTCACCCAAGAACAATTTATTATAAGTCTTTTGGAATTGGAATAACATTTAAGTCATGTCCAAGCCTCAAACTGAGTGTTTGACACAAACAATAGTCTGTCTATTGTATCCTGCATAACACTTATCCTGAACCTGTTTTAACTCTTTGTCCCTCGCAGCCTGTCCTATATTCTCCACTATGACTGTGGCAGCCTCATAATAATTTCAAACTGCAAGACTGTCCTATTTTACAAACTGATATTACCTAGATGTCTGTCTGGCGGGCATATATAATAAAACGCTGTTATGCACACAGGTTGTTGAGCTTGTTCTCCCCCAAAGTAGGTGTAACTATTTGTACACTGCATTGGAAGAATAGGGAGAGCTTTGTACTCACACAGGGGTTAAAGCAATTTGTTTATTCTTTTGCATGCAAATTCGTATCTACCGCGTTTTAAACTTTGGGAGAGAAATGTCATGGGAGGTGGATTGGTTTGGAGGGAAATTGTCAGGGACATGAATTGGTAAGGAGAAGAATAGTCTGGAAATCTTCTAGTCCACTTATATAAAGTGTGAGAAAAAATCTTAGAAGCAACAAGGGAAAATAATTTGTATGCAACTTTATTTAACAAGAACTAAACAAGCATGCCATTATTTATTATGCAGTGTCTATCAACTGATCAATATAAACAATGTTTACCTTTTTCGAAGGTTCTTGACCCGGAAACGAATCTACTTTGACAGCCGTAACATTCAGGTCTGAGTTTCGAATTTACAAACAAAGAAAAATACACTTAAAACTTATTTGAATATTATTTTAAGTGTTAATTATTGAAATAATCCCACTCATAGCTTAAGATAGAGTTATAAGTAAAATAATAAATTTTAAAGCATTATACTATAATACGCGAAAGCTAGCTTTACATCTAAAGTGAAAGTAGAAATTAATACGAGCATCCTACTTAGTGACCTCTCTAATTTTAACCGATAACGCATTTTTTACGAGAGGAGGTTTAAAGATAGCCTAGTAAACGTTAAATACTAGGTCTATAGATGCACAACTAACATTGTGTGCGGGTTGTCATCCAGTGAATATTCTATTTTAAGCATTTACAATCTAAGTGCTAATTCTTGAACTGTTGACAGTGTTCACACTGTCTGGTCAAGTGACAGTAGTCCGGTTTTTCTATGCACCGGTCCTTGCGGATGCAAATTGTTTAGCTGATCTTTTTATTATAAGAATAAACCTTTAAAATGACAGAATACAGTGTCAGAGATGGGGTAGCAATTATCAAACTGGATAATCCACCAGTAAATGCTTTGGGGTAAGACTTTGATTTTTAAATTTTTAAAAAGTTATTCGAACTGGCATATAATTATAGGTTAAAGACCTTTCTGTTAGTACTTCATACACTCCAACGAGGTGGTGCGATAGCTTAGTTGGTTAGACCTCTGACTGTCACTCCTGAGGTTCCAGGTTCGATCCTGGGTAACACCCTTGGGGTTTTGCAGAAACACTTTCAGTGTTTCCCACCTATATAACTAGAGGTTTAGTGGTATGAAACCCAGGTAATCCTCACATGTATCAGTGCTATACACTGGACATGTAAAAGAACCAAAGAATCTATTCAATAACAGCTAGGGACTGGTTCCCGGATTTCTTTGTATCTCATAGCTGTCTCTAGTGTCTGCTGAGGTAAGGACCATACTGGAAACAAGTGCTTGCACTTTTGTAGGTTATCCTTGACCGCCTGGTCTAAAGAAAATCAATCAAACAACATCTTATCGACTCCATCATAAATTCCTTTAGCAAAACCCGCAGCAATTTTGAAGTGCTACATAAACAGTCTCTATATAAGCTTATTGAAACACTCAAACCAATCAGTATTAAGCAATGTAAAGTTTCTTGCTCACAGAAACAATTTATGTCTTGGCCATGACAATGAACCAACAATCCTCAGATAACTAGTCTGACACGTTGACCACTCAGCCAATTGCCACCATTCTCTTGATTGGATTCTGAAGCTTTGTATTGTAGGTTATGTAGACAGGGAAAGCTGCTTTCGTGCCTTACTTTGCGGATGGACCCTCATTTAACATAGACTACATACACAAAATATGTTAATTTGTTAGTTTTACAAAATGAAAACAAATTTTTTTATGTTATACAGAAGTAAGGTCCGCTCTGGTTTAGACAAGCATTTAAAGCAAGCAAATCATGACAGTGAAGTGACTGCAGTCGTCATTGTTGGAAAGGGAGGCAAATTCTGTGCTGGAGCTGATATTAAAGAATTTGGTGGTGGAGCGAAAGGTTTGATAAGAACATATTATATTATAGACCCCTTTCTCCTCAGAAATGCTTTTATTTTTATGTCTCAGAAGTTTTATTTTTGGTTTACACAGAATTTGTTTTAGTTCAATTGTGTAGGAAGCTATAAGCTTACAGACACACTTTCGAATCCATTCCTGGAATCAACCAGTACTGAACAAGAAGTGTTCAGTTTCTTGCTCAAGGAAACAACGGCTTCCCCCCGACGAGGTTTTGAACCTGCATGGCTAGCGATCCATAGATTACTAGTCCCGAGGTGTTAACCATTCAGCCATTCAGATACTCATGTTTTATTTTTTGGTGTCCTGTTATGAATTCAAAGTAGTAAACCCTTAAAATGCTGGAATCGAAAGTCTTAAGCCTTTGCCACCAGCATAGAGCCAGGCCAGCCTGCACATCCTTGCAATCTGACCAGGCTCTATACTGTTGGCTGACAAACTTTACATATACAAATTGTTATCCCTAAAATTGATAATGGAAAGTCCCAAAAAATGGAAGTGGGACAAGTCCATTTACAATATTCAGCATGTTAAGGGTTAATTATTGGCCAATTATCTGAGCTATCTGTTGTTGATGTTTAGCAATTCGTAGAGTTATAGTGATTTAAGATTTTGTATTGAAGTCAAAATATTACTTTATTTATATTTAGCTACCTTTATGACAAATATCAAGCTCAGCACTATTTATTTTCAGATCATATGCATGTTACATGCTCTAAAACCATCATTTAGAGCTGAGGTTATGCAATTAATGTTCACCCTTTTTAAAGAAAGTAAAATATTTGTTTCTGTAGAATAATGTGCCTTTAACGTTGAAATTTTATTATTTGATAAAACCATGAATAATTGATATATCAGTTACCTAAGACCATAAATGACAGATGTATTTATTTCTTAAAACCATGAATAAAAGTTATATTTATTTCCTAAGACCATGAAATACAGATATATTTATTTCCTAAGATCATGAATAACAGATATATTCATTTCTTAAAACCATGTCAGTAACCTATATATATTTATTTCATAGAACCATAAATAACAGATTTATTTATTTGATAAGTCCATCGATAACAGATATGTTTATTTCCTAAGACCATAAATAACAGATATGTTTATTCCTTAAAACCATGTTCATTTCCTAAGAACAGATATATTTATTTCCTAAGACCATGGGTAACAAATGTATTTATTTGATAAGACCATGAATTACAGATATATTTATTTATTTTAAACAAAAATTAACAGATTTATTTATTTGATAAGATAATAAGACCATGGATAACTATTTTTATTTCCTAAGACCATGGTTAACATATACAAATGTATATTTATATCATAGGACCATGGATCACAGATATAGGTGATTATTGTGACAAGATGAGGAAGCCTGTAGTAGCTGCCATAGAGGGTATGGCACTGGGTGGTGGCCTGGAGGTTGCATTATTCTGCCATTATAGAATTGCTGTGAAAACTGCAAGGTAACGAACCTGGGACCTCACTCATTAAAGGAGCATGCCTCCAGATCATTGCTTATCTTCATGAAAATTTGAAAAACGTTTCTAAAAGTAGAATATTGTAAAATGTAACAGTTCATTTACACATTGCAAAGGGCACTTAAAATTCACATAAATTACCAAAAAGAGGTCAAAATATGCAAAAATACCCCTAACTCTGTTAGTCATAAAGTAGAAATACAGTGAAAAATACTGCAAAATCAGTCATTAATCACACATAGCATGTTAAATATATTTTGAATTTTTACTTTTCTTGTAGTGTTAGTACATTTTTGTGTCGCCTCTACGGAGTAGTGGCGACATATAGGGATCACTTCTCCGTTGTCTGTCTGTCCGTCTGTCTGTCTGTCTGTCCGTGCGTCCGTCACAAAACTTGTCCGGACTACTCCTCATAAACTACTGGTGCAATTTCATCCAAACTTTACAGGAATGATCAGTACCAAGTCTAGTTGTGCATATTGTCAGCATTTTCCGGTTCAATGATTTTTGTCAGAGTTATGGCCCTTTAATAATTTTTAATTTTAAAGTTTGTCCGGACTACTTCTCTTATACCACTAATGCAATTTCAATGAAACTTTACAGGATTGATCTGTAGCTCAAGTCCTTGCGCATATTGCACGGGTTTTCAGGTTGAATGATTTTTGGCCGAGTTATGGCCCTTTGATAAAAAGGTTTCTTTTTCTGTGTGTTGCCAGATACACAAAAGCTTGTCCGGACTACTTCTCATAAACTACTGGTGCAATTCCATCCAAACTTTACAGGAATGATCAGTACCAAGTCTAGTTGTGCATATTGTCAGCATTTTCCGGTTCAATGATTTTTGTCAGAGTTATGGCCCTTTAATAATTTTTATTTTTAAAGTTTGTCCGGACTACTTCTCTTATACCACTCATGCAATTTCAATGAAACTTTACAGGATTGATCTGTAGCTCAAGTTCTTGCGCATATTGCACGGGTTTTCCGGTTGAATGATTTTTGGCCGAGTTATGGCCCTTTGATAAAAAGGTGTTTTTTTCTGTGTGTTGCCAGATACACAAAAGCTTGTCCGGACTACTACTCATAAACTACTGGTGCAATTTTATCCAAACTTTACAGGAATGATCAGTACCAAGTCTAGTTGTGCACTGTCCGTCTGTCTGTCTGTCTGTCACAAAATTTGTCCCAACATGAAATTTGCCTTCATGAGGCGACACATGTGATTACTGATCGCTCTTGTTGTAAAGTTTGATTTTCTTGAAATATTTTGGCTCATCTGGAGGCATGCAGCTTTAAGATAGCCTAAAATATAATGACACCACACTGCAATGTACTGTATGCATCTCTGTTTAACTTGGTTTACCATAACAGATTATATAATTTTATGAATGACGTCATTCCCTCGCGCCTATTATAATGAATTGTGTTCTTAGAAAGACATCATTTTGCTGTTATGAAAGAAGATGAAAATTCATACGTTACTGTAAGAAAAATGTACTTTATGAAAATATTCGTTTTCATAATTTCTTTCCAAAATCTGATTTATATGTAATATGCAAGAAATAGAATCAAACACTGGCTATCTTAACAGACAGTATTATCAAGCTTTTGTTAAGCAAAAACTTGACAGAGCCTCAAGCTGCAGCTGTAAACTGTTACCCTCGAGGAAAGTATTCCGGTCTGTGCCGGCAGTTGGTGTAAGATCATGATATTCTCATACTGTCAGGAAAGAACTTAATACATTAAAAAGTTGAGATATTATCATAATTACAGGGTTGGTCAGCCTGAGGTTCAGATAGGCTTGATACCAGGAGGAGGTGGTACTATCAGGTTACCGAAGGCCGCGGGTCTGAAGAATGCTCTAGACATTATCACCACTGGTAACCATGTACCGGCAGAAAAAGCTCTAAAGATGGGGATAATAGATCAGGTTATTTTATTCACAATATGATCATGTGGTTTTCTAAAGACCTGACCAAACAATTTTCTCAAAAATTAGGAAAATATTTTGAAAAAGGATTGGTTCAAATGCAGCTTGTTCAGTTTTATGAAATTACTGATATGTTAATATTATTTCTGTTAGAAATTACTGATATGTAAATATTATTATACCCCCAAAAACGAAGTTTGGGGGGGTATATAGGAGTCACCCGGTGGTCGGTCGGTTGGTCGGTCGGTTGGTCTGTCGGTCGGTCCAGCGGTCTGTTGCATTTTCCTTGTCCGGAGCATAACTTGAAGACTAATGGTTGGAATTCAATATAACTTCATACAATGGTCAAGCACATTGAGAGGAAGTGCAGTGCACAAGAACCATAACTCCATCTTGACTAATTTCAGAGTTATTGCCCTTTGTTACTTTTCCTTGTCTGGAGCATAACTTGAAAACTACTGGTTGGAATTCAATACAACTTCATGCAGTTGTCAAGCACATTGAGAGGAAATGCAGTGCACAAGAATTATAACTCCATTTGACAAATTACAGAGTCATTGCCCTTTGATACTTTTCCTTGTCTGGAGCATAACTTAAAACATACTTGTTGGAATTTAAAACAACTTCATACAATGGTCAAGCACAATAAGAGAAAGTGCAGTGCACAAGAACCATAACTCCATTTTGAATAATTACAGAGTTACTGCCCCTTGTTACTTTTCCTTGTCCAGAGCATAACTTGAAAACTACTAGTTTGAATTCAAAACTATTTCATACTATGGTCAAGTATATTGAGAGGAAGTGCAGTGCACAGAAAGCATAACTCTTTTTGACTAATTTAAAAGTTGTTGCCCTTTGTTACTTTTTATTGTCCAGTGCATAACTTGAAAATTAATGGTTGGAATTCAATGAAACTTTATACAATGGTCAAGGGCAGTGAGATAAAGTGCAGTGCACAAGAACAATAACTCTATTTGGACTAATTACAGTTATTGCTTTTGTTACTTTTTTGTCCAGTGCATAACTTGAAAACTAGTAGATGGAATTCAATACAACTTCATACAATGGTCAAGTGCAATAAGAGGAAGTGCAGTGTACAATAGCCATAACTCAATCTTCAGTATTTATAGAGTTATTGCCCTTTGTTCCTTTTCCTTGTCTTTCTGGACTTCTTACAGAGTAATCCAATAAAACTTCATCAATGGCCAACCACATTCAAAGGAAATGCAACATACAAGAACCACAACTATCTGTAATTGCCCACAACCATAACTCTGTTTCAATTCTTTACAAGGTATTCTGTTACTAGTAACATCCTCATTTCCGAAGCAGTCTTGTGGGGGGTATTAATCACATTTAGTGATAGTTCTAGTTTCTGTTAGAAATTACTGACTGATATGTTAATATCATTTCTGTTAGAAATTACTGATATGTAAATATCATTTCAGTTAGAAATTACTGATATATAAATATTAATTCAGTTTGAAATTGATATGTAAATATCATTTCAGTTTGAAATTACTGATATGTAAATATTAATTCAGTTTGAAATTACTGATTATTTCAGATTGAAATTACTGATATGTGATTACTATTTCAGATTGAAATTACTGATATGTAAATGTTAATTCAGTTTAGAATTACTGATTATTTCAGATTGAAATTACTACGATGTAAATATCACTTCAGTTTGAAATTACTGATTATTTCAGATTGAGATTACTGATATGTCAATATTATTTCAGTTTGAAATTACTGATATGTCAATATTATTTCAGGTTGAAATTACTGAGATGTAAATATTATTTCAGATTGAAATTACTGAGATGATATATAAATATCATTTCAGATTGTATCTGGAGATATCATAGAGGAAGGAATCAAATTTGCAAAGTCCAAGATCCACATAGATACAAGCATTGTTTGCTTGCGGAACAAACATGTGAAAGTTGATGGTGATGTAGATAAAGTGGCAGAAGGTAAGAGTTCCTTCCCTTTTATTTCAATTAACATTTGCTATTGCTCCTTTAATCAGAATTTATTTTGTTGTTGTTGTTGTTTTTATTTCCTATATAGCATACAAATTAATTGAATAGTTTCTGCATACAAAATATTTGGACAATTTCTGCGTAAAAGTATTTTGCATAATTTCTGCATAAAAATTTATCAGTTATTGCATAATTTCTGCATATTTTGATTTTTTCCATCATTATTGCATAAAAAGGAATTGCATAATTTGTGTATAAAAAGGTACAGGTATTGCATTATACTTCTTTATGAAAAGTTTTCTCTCTTTCTACATAAAATACATTGTTGTTTTGTTTTTTTCATAAAGATCATAAAAGTTATATCATATTTTCTGAAAAATGAAAGAATTAAATACTTGTCATATCCAAGATTTTTTTTGCCTCACCCTATTTCTGTAGGAGAAAATTAATAACAGATTATTTCTTATGAGTTTATTATCGTATCCTGCAATTTTTTCTAAGTTAAGAAGATTGTTAAAATTAATCCGAGAATGATATTGTAATTGTAAGTAGGTAGCATGCTGGTATTGTTTCTATTTTTAGCCGCTATGACGAAAGTGAAGTCAAAGTACCGAGGAGCCATTGCACCGATCGTGAGTTATTAACTTTGTCTTTGTCTTCTTACAGTCATTCACCCACTTCATTTGTTCGATATGTACCTAATCCTTGCATTACATGTAATTAGAGCTGTCATTGATTCAGTGCAAAGCATATCAACGATATATTGATATTGGATGACAAATATCAACGATACACCGATATACGATAATTACCTATAATTACTTGTCTGTCATTCACTTTCATACAGTAAATGACTTCTGAGTTATAAACATGTTCTTTTCAGCGTCTTGTTTATAAAAGCACATTGCATGACTTTTTTCCAGACCATTCTATTTTTGTCATGATTGCTGTAAAAATATTTCCACTATATTACTACTGCGTAATGTTAAATATGTACACTTGCTTCTGTATATGTTTTGGGTGAAATTTTCATAATTTTTTAGACATTTATTTAATTAGTCAAAATTATCGATTTTTTGAAATGTGTATCAGTTATTGATCGACAGAACAATATCAACGATACATCAATATTGTTTCTATCAATGACAGCTCTATAATTATGTAATCTATAGTTTCCACTGATGTGATTGAATTATCGTCCTGTCTCTCACCTCTGATTCACAAATTGTGTAGTCGTTCACAAATTGTGTAGTCATTCACAAATTGTGTAGTCATTCACAAATTGTTTAGTCGTTCACAAATTGTGTAGTCGTTCACAAATTGTGTAGTCATTACTGGTTAGTTATCCAGGAAAGCCAGTATGGCTGACTGACTGCCAAGATTTTACAAAAATACATAATGTAATATTGATATCAGCGTGAAAACAGAATGATTAGGAAACAAAAATTTTCGTCACCTTAGTGCAAGAACTGGTTAACTCCTTATATGATTTAATAGCAGTTAACCCGTTACTGCACTTATGTGACAAAATAGACAAATATTTAGACTTCCCCACAAATGCAAGATATTTATTTTGCATTTTTTTTAGAACAAAAACTGACCGCCTCCGTGGTCGAGAGGTTAGAGTCGATGACTTCTAACCCAGTTACCTCTCTGGCGAGGGTTCGATCCCCGGGAGATGCTTTGGTAGTTTAGCGCGGAGGAAGGTAGCCTAGTACTGGTGTAACTCTCCATGATGGTTAGGAAACTACCCGCCTATATGACTGAAATACTGTTGGAAAAAGGCGTAAAATGAAACAAACAAACAAACAAACAAGAACAAAAACTATCGGCCAACTTTTAAAATGTCATGTTTGTAAAAAAAATTATTGCAAGCCAATTTTCTATATAAATTGCCTCTCGGAGAACAGCAGACCCGCTGCTAAATGTTTTTTCTCTCCTTTGATAATAATGTCATTAAATGTGCAACATTTATATTCTGTGATATAATGTTGATGTGAGCTCATTTTCCTGCTTTTATAATGGTAATTTTATTATCTAAAACACTTCTTCTGCAAAAATTTTCTAGACAAAGGTCAAGGTCATTTTAATGCTGTCAATTTCCAATGTCAAGTTTAAAAATAATTTTCTACGCTTGTGCTTTTTTCTTTATAAAAGCAGTGTGGTGACATGTCTTGAATTACAAATGAGCTTTTTTTTTATTATAATCATAATTTATTTTTTTACCTCGAGTGATTTTATTTTACCTCAAGTGATTTTAATTTGCAGGAAAAAGATTAAAATCATGTAATTTAACAGCATGGTCTGCCCTGAATATATTTAATGAAAACTAAAATGTGGTTTTAGTCACGTAAGCAAGAATTTCATAAAATGCCAATATAAATGTGGTCTTTATTTTATGTTTGTGTTTACTTTACATTTGTATATGTGACCATAATAGTAATATATCAATTTTTTATCACATAGTACTTTCCATAATTTGTTTATACAAATTTTATACAAAACATTAAGCATGTACATATTCACATATCTGCTACATTGAACTCCCCACTCCTTTAAAGTCACCCCACCCTCCTGCCTGCACTGCCCCCCCACTCCTTTAAACTCACCCCACCCCCTGCCTGCACCGCCCCTGGATCAACCCCTATGCCTCGAATTTCAGATTGTTTAGTCTTTTGAATGAGACCTTGACAAAAAATTCATCCTTGATTGTACTTGACATCTATCTATACATGCATACATTCAAATCAAGCAGTTGATAGTTTGGGAATGAAAATACTTGTTTAGTTGCAATTTCATCCTAATTCATAAATTGATATAAATATATATACACATATTATTAGTACTCACAATAAGAAGGATTCACCTATATCGTTTTGAAGTTTTGAAAATGATAATTTGGATTTTTTTCTGTCTTACTATTTATAAAAATTATCGAAAAAATATCTCTCACAGCATGTATTTAGCTGATGAAAATCTTTGTGATATTAAGGCAAAAAGTATTTTCCTTCAAAAGTGCAACAAAAGATTAAAGAGTTCTTTTTGATATATTTCAGTTTTGTGTAAGATCTGTGATGAATTCTGCTAGGTTGCCGTATCAGAGAGGGATCGATCTAGAACATGAATATTTCCGAGACCTTCAGACTTCTAGCCAGTCACAGGCTATGAGATATGCCTTCTTTGCTGAACGGGCCATCACCAAGGTAATTCCTTATATTAATACAGTATTTTCTCCATTCAATATCTAATTATGATTTGTAAAAATCTTGGAAGAATTTTGTTGGTCATACTGTATGGGTGTTTGATGTTTGTCCTGTCAGCAGTTGATCTTGGTCATATGAGTTTTTATGTTTGTCTTGTCAGCATTTGATCTTGGTCATATGAGTGTTTGATTTTTGTGTTGTCAGCATTCAATCTTGGTCATAGGAGAGTTTGATTTTTGTTTTCATATGAGTGTTTGATGTTTGTTTTGTCAGCATTGGATCTTGGTCATAGGAGAGTTTGATTTTTGTCTTGTCAGCATTTAATCTTGGTCATATGAGTGTTTGATGTTTGTCTTTTTAGCATTTAATCTTGGTCATAGGAGAGTTTGATTTTTGTCTTGTGAGAATTTAATCTTGGTCATATGAGTGTTTGATGTTTGTGTTGTCAGCATTTGATCTTGGTCATAGGAAAATTTGATGTTTGTGTTGTCAGCATTTGATCTTGGCCATATTAATGATTTATCTTGGTGATAAGAACATTTAAACTTGATTATATATGTTTTTGATACAGAACATGCACACTTATATGAGTGTTTGAATCTAGTGATGTGTTCAATCTTCATCATATGAGTGTTTGATCTTGGTCATATGAGTGTTTGATCTTGGTCATAAGAATGTTTGATCTTGTTCATATGAATATTAAATCTTGGTTATATGAGTGTTTGATTTTGGTTATATGAGTATTTGATCTTGGTAATATGAGTGTTTGATTTGGTTATATGTGTGTGTTTGATCTTGGTCATTTGAGTGTTTGATCTTGGTCATATGAGTGTTTGATTTTGGTTATATGAGTGTTTGATCTTGGTAATAATTATGAGTGTTTGATCTGGTTATATGTGTGTTTGATCTTGGTTATATGAGTGTTTGATCATGGTTATATGAGTGTTTGATCTTGGTTATATGAGTGTTTGATTTTGGTTCTATGAATGTTTGATATTGGTCATATGAGTGTTTGATTTCGGTTATATTTGTGTTTTATTTTGGTGAAATGAGTGTTTGATTTTGGTTATATGAGTGTTTGATCTTGGTTATATGAGTGTTTGATCTTGGTATTATGAATATTTGATCTTGGTTAAATTAGTGTTTGATCTTTGTTCTATGAGTGTTTGATTGGGTATATGAGTCTACTGAACATTGCTTGTCTGAAGAAAGAGGTTATATGGTAGTAATTTTATTAGAATTCTTTTCTGGTTGCTGGAATAAATACAACCAAGCATAGATACATAGAGTAGGAAGCTTGGTAAAAACTCTCTTTATATGTTTTATTATATAATGTTTGGGCAATGTGTATTGCTTAAGGATGTTATGGATCTCTCTTCCCTTTTCATCATGGTGACTGGGTACGGAGATATTGCCCTTTCATGGGATGGTTTAGTACTGGTATGTATAGTTTTTCCTTATATAGGAATGGCATTGTAATTAACACGTTTTTTTTACCTGTTATCCTGGAGGTCTGTCCGTTGACCATCCTGAATAAATGACAGAGTAAACATACTGTGTACAAAAGTGCATAAGTTAGAATAAATAAGTTAAAGGGACTCCACTGATTTCTTCTGACATGACAGGACTTTAAATAATTTTTTCAGTATTTATATTCCATTTGATGTAGGTGTAGACCAATAACGTAATTGTGCAAAATTTCAGATCATTTGCTCACTAGAAAAATTACTCTAATTGTGAAAAATAACCCAAAATTGAAAAGCATGCAAGTTGGACTAAGAATAGCACAAAAAATTCATTTTCAATTTATTACAGAGTAAATTTCTTATTATCATTTGAGCCGCGTCACAACATAACCAAAATAATGGGTTTGCGACCAGCATGGATCCAGACCAGCTTGTGCATTCCGCGCAGTCTGATCAGGATCCATGCTGTTCGCTTGCAAACCCTATAACAAGTAGAGAAACTGATAGCAAACAGTATGGATCCTGATCAGACTGCGCGGATGCCCAAGCTGGTCTGGATCCATGCTGGTCGCAAACCCATTATGTTGGTTTTGTCGTGACGCAGCTCATTTGTGTATCTTTCTGTTTTAAGTTCCCAAACTGATCTCTATAAGAAATTCAAATCTTATGATTTTATCGCTTTTGAATCTCTGTGATGTTGTTTTAAAATATTGCAATTAATTGTTACCTGATATATGGCAAGCATGAAGATTTTCAACTTTCTTAATAGAAAAAAAAAAAATAATAAAATTAAACAAATTAAAAATCATATTTAATCATTATTTGATCATCTGTATAATCAAGAAATTGGATACATGGCTTGTTTGGTTAGGATTGTGTCCAAATATTTTTCTATCTTATTCAGAATATTGTTGAATAAGCTGATATTTCATTAAAATTTGTTTCTTTATACAGCTATGACAACAAGTTGAGCATGCAAATCGGTTTATGAAAACACAGCAGCAATAATAGGCAAATCTTGCAGTTTCAAATATTGCGTGTAGTTTTTGTTTTATTTTTGAATTTTGATTTATTTTGCAGTGGCAGTTACCTTCAGGTGGAAACTACAGGACGAAGCCATTGCCTGTTAGATCAGCCGGCGTGATCGGTGCCGGAACGATGGGTGGCGGCATTGCTCTCTGTCTCGTCACATCTGGTATCCCATGTATCCTTGTTGAACAAAGCAAAGAGGTATGGGAAACAGACAATAGTCCTCCCGGACAAAAGCCCTCCCGTCAAAAAATGACTTTTGTGTTTGTTAAGCCACACATTTAGATAAAACTATTCAAGTCAAGTCAATTGATTTGGCCATCAGCCCAAAATACATATCATACAAAATGTAATATTTAACATTTTAAGGTTGTGTCGTAAGCAACTAAATAAACTTTTTACCCAAAATTTTTATTGATCTTTCCATCTTATTCTTAAACGTATATATATGTATATTAGTGTAAGAAACATGGACCGGTTAGTAGGACCCTAACGGTCTATGTCTAGGAACAGTAAGTTTTATATACCAAAATGTTTACAATGTTTCACAGAATACAAAACGGTATTTAGTTTTTACCCAAATTGTCGGATTATCAAGAAATCCAAGATGGCAGCAAGATGGCCGTCAAAATTCCGCAAAAGCATTAATTATCATTATTTGGACGCCATCTTGGATTTCTTGATTATCCGACCATTTGGGTTAAAATGAAATACCGTTTCGTATTTTGCCAACCCTTGTGAACATTTTGGTATACATGTATAAAACTTTTATTTACCTAGACATAGACTGGTTGACCCCCAAAATATGCATGATTTACTATGCCCCCAAAATATGCATTTCATTTCCTACACAAATTTATCACTAGCAAAATAAACTATAAAAAATTGATATAAAATGTTTAAAATTCTTAACTTAAACAAACACAGTAAAAGTTGAAACATCTCCCACACCTACTGGCACTGGCTGAGTCAGTAAAAACAGTAATCAATTTTCAACATTGTGAATTATTTGAATGAATTTCATGAAATTAAAACCCGAAATATTTTTAAGTTTTTAGATAAAGGCATGGAAATAATCAAGACGCAGTTAATGGGAACAGTACGGCTTGGAAAAATGACAGCAGATCAGGCGAAACAATGCATGGGCATATTAAGATCGAGTGTTAATATTGATGACCTGAAAGATGTAGATTTGGTAAGTGGAATATTTATGGGGTATGATGTCATTGGTGAACCTCCATTTTACACTTTTGCAATTATGTAAATAAAGTGAGAAATGATCCGGAAACAATGATGTGATATTCTGTTTCACTGAAGTTTCATGATTCAGAAAGGCATGCAGCTTTAAATTTTGAATAAAGAAAACATGACGGTGCTTACAGTTGATCTTTAATGTTATAAAGTGTGTAGTTCTTACAAGAAAAAGCTGTTCACATAAAGAAGTCTTAAGATGTTCTTTCCCGTCCATCCCTGTCCTAAGACTGTGAACGGGAAAGAATGTTTCCTGTTAGAAATGTCATATCCAGTATTCCATAGTGACAAAGCATTTTCCTTTTACAAGAAAAAGAACAAAATTGTTCATCTAACTTTAAAAAAAAACAACAACAGAATATAATACTTGTTTATTTTTATATTGATTGTAATTTTTAGACTTTTAAGTAATAGTTTGACTTTTTCAGGTGATAGAGGCTGTTTTTGAAGACCTTAAGTTAAAGAGGGAAATCTTTGAGAAGTTGGACAGAATATGTAAACCTTCCACCATATTGTGTACAAACACTTCTACACTAGATATAGACTCTGTATGTATAAATATTTTGTGATACTATTTATACTGAATCATTTATGCCCTCATTATGTATGTGTGCGCCTGCCGCCTGCATGCGTGTACTTACTTGCGTAAGTGTGTGTGTTGTGTGTGTGTTTTTGTACTGTTTTTGTTTTATTGACGGTTTTGAGGCCCGCGTGGAAGATTTGGTAACCAAATGTATTGCCTTAATAATTAAAGATTTACTAACTTACTTACTTACTTACTCATGCTTTACATAACAGGATTTTAGTATTTCATAACCTTGGAGAAATTTCATAACAATTGTTGCCGGGCTCTGAAATGCAACTTGTACTTTTCTTTTTTCTGTACTATTAACTGCTACTTCTCTACGCTTATAGAGTGACAAAGAGTATAGTTTTGGCATTTATATAACATTGATAACATTATGTAATATGACAATATTTTATACATTTTCTATTGTTGAGATTTTGTTGTCAAATCATATGATAATGACTAAAAGATCACAAACAATCACAGTTTATCATAACATGTTCTTCTTTAATAGTTTCATCAGTTGATATGATCAATAGCAAAGTTTATTACGTACCAAACAGATGCCTATGAAAAAAGACGCCACATTTAATGTAATTGTATAAACAAAATGTTACTAAATAAAATACATTGTCTTTTAAATACTTTTTTATACAATGGGACAAATAGATCAAATTCAAAGCAATTTGAAATATCAATACATGTTTTGCTTTATTAGCTTTGTCATTTGATACATAAAGGAAAACATGTAAACATTTATACGGTGCGTCCGAGGCTGAGTGGTTAAGGTCATTGACTTCAAACCACTTGCCCCTCATTGATGTTGGTTTGAATCCAGACAGCGACTTTGGATTCTTTCATGTGAGGAAGCTATCTTACAGAACGTTGGTGGTTCTACTCAGGTTCCCGTTTGTGCCTGAAATAATGTACGGAAGGGCATTTGAGGTCTTCTTCCACCTGTAAAGCTGGAACTTCGCCATACGATCTATAATGTGTCAGTGTGACGTAAAACCCAATTAAACAACAAACAAACAAAATGTTTATACAATAAAATATGTACATGTGTACTGTATATATAGACTTAATTTATATTAACAAGCACATACAATTTTCAAAAGATTTACATAAAATAACTGGATCACAAGTATGTCAAAGCATACCAAATATGGAACTTGATGGAGTCTACTGAAGAAGAAATATGAATTTAAAAAAAAA